>NC_134354.1:407287202-407487202 GCF_048569485.1 Anomaloglossus baeobatrachus | reverse complement strand
TCTATCTATCCTTCTATCTATCTATCTATCTATCTATCTATCTACAGTATCTATCTATCTATCTACAGTATCTATCTATCTACAGTATCTATCGATCTATCTATCTACATTATCTATCTATCTATCTATCTATCTATCTATCTATCTATCTATCTATCTATCTATCTATCTACAGTATCTATCTATCTATCTATCTATCTATCTATCTATCTATCTATCTATCTATCTATCTACAATATCTATCTATCTACAGTATCTATCTATCTATCTATCTATCTATCTATCTATCTATCTATCTGTCTATCTATCTACAGTATCTATCTATCTATCTACAGTAATCAAATCAAATCAAATCAAATCAAATAGGCTTTATTGGCAGGACCAAAAAACTATTAGCATTGCCAAAGCAAAATAAGAAGTGTGAAAGGGGAGTGGGTTAGGGTTGTGGGGATGGGGTGTTGAGGCCACAATTTAGGGAGTGATGGCCCATTTGGAGGTCTTTAGTACCCCTCATCTTTTGACAAGTGGAGACATATTGGGCAGCGATCTCCACCATTGATTCCTCTTCCCCCAGTAGGATGCGGAGTTTCTATCTATCTATCTATCTATCTATCTATCAAATCAAATAAGCTTTATTGGCAGGACCAAATACAAATTAGTTTTGCCACAGCAAGTGTACATTAGGGACTGGGACTGTGGGGATGATGGGTAGGGACTGTAGGAAGGATGGATGGGAGCATAACAAGGGTGTGGACTGTGGGGGCACATCTAGGGTGGGGGCTATGGAAGTCCATAGCTTATCTATCTATCTATCTATCTATCTATCTATCTATCTATCTATCTATCTATCTATCTATCTATCTCTATCTATCTATTATCTATCTATCCCTCTATCTATCCCCTGTCTATCTATCTATCTACTTAGCATCAATCCATCTATCCATTTATCTATCTACATATGTGTCCGTCTGTACGGCTGTCTATCTCTCATATCTATTTATCTAAAGCCTGCTTTACACGTTGCAATTTTGCATACGATATCGTATGCGATTTGCAAATGCCCCCATCGTATGTGCAGCATGTTCAATTTGTTGAACGTGCCACACAAACGATTAACCCCCGTTACACGTACTTACCCGTCCATACAACCACGCTGTGGGCGGCGAATGTGCACTTTCTGGAGTGGGAGGGACGTTCGACGTCACGCAGCAGCTGGCCAATAGAAGCGGAGGGGCGGAGCTGAGCGGGACGTAAACATCCCGCCCACCTCCTTCCTTCCGCATTGTGGGCCGGGAGCCGCAGGACGCAGGTAAGATCTGTTCATCGTTCCCGGGGTGTCACACACTGCAATGTGTGCTACCCCGGGAATGTTGAACAATCTGACGTTCAATTCTATAGACAGGTACGATGTGTATGCGATGAACGTTTTACCATTCAATCGCAATCGCACGTACCTGTCACACACTGCAATGTAACTTGCAATGCCGGATGTGCGTCACCTACGACGTGACCCCGCCGACACATTGTAAGATATATTGCAGCGTGTAAAGCAGGCTTAACATCAATCCATCTGTCTATTCATCTATCTATCTATTATCTATCTATCTATCTATCTACCTTTCTGCCTATCCCTCTATCTATATATCCCTCTATCTATCTATCTATATATCCCTCTAGCTATCTATCTATCTATTTATCTATCTATCTATCATCTATCTATCTATCTATATATCCCTCTATCTATCTATCTATCTATCTATCTATCTATCTATCTATCTATCTTTCTTTCTATCTATCTATCTATCTATCTATCTATCTATCTATCTATCTATCTATCTATCTATCTATCTATCTCACTCTGAAGATGAGAGAACCAGTGGAGGTTCAATTCGCTGGCCACAAATGAACTGAACCTGTATGTGACCTCGCCCAAGGAGATTCTGAACCGGTGATTGGCAGTTTGAGTCTCCGCCCACATACAGCCAGCCATAAGCAGATCACTTCTGGGGGATGGTGGGTGGTCTTTTTCACATTTTGTTTGTTGCACATTACATCTGATCACGCTGTTGTTACCCCAGTTTTCACCGTTCAAACACTGTAAGAGGCTCGCACAGGGCCAAGCACCAACCGGACCTAAACACAGCGTTGCTCGCACAAGTGAAGTTCGCAAGTAAAGCCTCCAAACTTTAAATCCGAGTCCTGTGTTTTTTACTTGGTGTTCAGTTTGAAAACTGAACCTCAGGTTCATTCATCTCTAGGGACCACATCTTGTGCCTCAGCTCCCATGTGTTGTGGAATCCATCAGTACTCCCAATAACTTCATAGAGTGAGTTGTGCACAATCCCGCTTTTATCTCTTTAAGAAGCTGGAGCACTTCTTAAAGTCGTCATTAGAATAGATTATTTTCAAGCATTATCTTAGAGACAGTGTGACATCCCAGTACTGGTGTGTATCACTATTACTAGACACCACGGGCACTGTTAGGAGCAATGTTTTTCAGAACAGAAATATTTTTGTAGTAATGGAATGAAACAAGCAGTGGTAGTATCCTACTTCCCTACCCATCCCCATGGAGCTAATTATTTTGGCCATCTACTGCAAACAGTGATTATTGCTGTTATTGGCTCTTGTGTGTTTTCGAGCAGAGATGTTATCCGTTTTGTGTATGTGTAGCTACAGAATAAATGGTCTTGTATGCTGCTCATCAGGCCCTACTAACCAGCAGGAAACGTCGTCTCTCCTAACAGTCCTTACCACTACTCATCAGCAACAAATCCATTGTTTTCTATCCATGGCGGGAGGGTGTAAATCCCGCCAAAGCATACTAAATCGGATTCGTCATCAGATTTCACAGCTCAAACCAAATACATTATTTATTAGATCTCTTAGACCTGATGAAATACGTGTGAGAATGACTACTAATTGACAAATTAGAATCAGCATTGTATGTCCAACTAGAACCATAAGTACACCAATCACATTGGGTCCATAACCAAATCTATTTCATTTATGCATTTTTTTCATTGTGAAAACTGGTGGCAGATTTCCTTTAAAAGGATTAATTTTAATAGATAGAAGAAGCAATATTTTCTGATTGATCGGCTGCAGCTTCTGTTGTGATGCCTACCTGAGCCCTGCTAGTCTCCACTTCTTAACATCCTCTCGACACATAGGAAATGGAAGAAGAAGACCACAAAGTCAATCAATGGCTGCAGAAGTGACCAATGTCAGCCTGTTTTTCATGAATGGCTGATAGAGTATTTTTTTCTGCCATTTCTCATGTGTCAAGATGGATGAGATTGCAAAGACAAAGGACTGGGTGACCCCATAGGGGCGCCCAAGTAATTGGTGAGGATGTGTGGCTTCCTTTATTTTGTTAGACCCGTCTTATTCATATAACTCCAGTTTTATCAGTCATTCTATTCTACTATTAAACCAGTAGAGCGGAGCTTGTGCAGTGTAAGAGAGATGATCCTCTGCATAGTAAGCACTCGAGATGAGCAAGGTGAGTTTGTTTAAAATTTGTATGAAGTTCACAGGTCCATGGGAAGTTGAACAATTTTTGACTTCCATGAATCACCAGATAAATGCCTGCCACCATTTTACACAAAGCAGAAGATTGGATCAGCCAGAAAAGGCTCACATGACCTCTGGTGTAACCATGTGGGCTTTCTCCTAATGCCTTACAGCTATCATATCACATGGTATTCAAGAGAGACAATCATAGTCTGTATAAAAGCAGAGGCAGGGAATGCAGCAGCTATGATCTGGTGAATCTGGGTAGTGAAAGAAAGCCAGTGCACACATTTCAGCAATATTGATAGGAATTGAAAGCCATAAAACAATGAAAAAGCAGCATTGATGAACAATTAGGTTGTGCCCCTGATGAGTTTTTAGTGAGTTTTTGACGCTGCATATTTTTGATGCATCAGTATGCAGCGTCTTACAGATCCAGCAAAGTGGATGGGATTTATAGAAATCTACTGCCCACTGTGCTTGTCTTTTACTCAGTGTAAATTGACCTGCAGCGCATTTTCCAGTTCAGCAACATGCCATTTCTCTTGAGTTTTAAGGGCAGATTTTTCTGATAGACTTGCATTAGATATGGAAAATCCACAGGAAAATATTACATTTACAGTTTTAGTCAATTTCTGCTGATAAAAGCCTAAAGGCCACTTTACACAGCGACATCTCCAGCGATGTCGCTGGTGAAAGCACCTGCCCCCGTCGGTTGTCCGTCACGGGCAAATCGCTTCTCGTGGCGCACAACATTGCTAGGACCCCTCATACGTACTTACCTGCCTAGCAACGTCTCTGTGGCCGGCGAACCGCCTCCTTTCTAAGGGGGCGGTTCGTGCGGCGTCACAGCGGCATTACTAAGCGTCCGCCCAGTAGCAGCGGAGGGGCGGAGATGAGCAGCCGGAATATCCCACCCACCTCCTTCCTTTCTCATTGTCGGTGGCCGCAGGTAAGATGTTGTTCCTCATTCCTGCGGTGTCACACGTAGCAATGTGTGCTGCCGCAGGAACGACAAACAACCTGTGTCCTGCAACAGCAACGATATTCGGGAAAGGAAGACGTGTCAACGATCAACAATTAGGTAAGTAATTTTGATCGTTAACAGTCGTTCCTGCGTTTCACACGCAACGATGTCGCTAACGAGGCCTGATGTGCGCCACGAATTCCGTGACCCCAACGACATCTCGTTAGCAATGTTGTTGTGTGTAAAGCCCGCTTAAGTATACCAATAAAATTTGTCAAAACTAAATACCAAGAAGTATCAAAAACAAAGTAGCTTTATTTAAAACATGACATAACATAAAAAGACAAAATCCACAGTGTCAAATCAGTGATAAAAGCACATATACAAAGACCAAGTAGCTGAATTTACATAATTGGTGCAGAAATGGTGCAGAATCAGAAACTCACCAAAAGTTCATCATGGGATCGTAGCCAAATCATCCATTTACCCCTGGCCATATGTGGTGAGGTCACTTTCATATAACTAAGGCTGTGTCTGTTACAGAGCTTGACATGACTTGGAGCCAGTCCCAGGAGACCTCAGAGCATGGGTCCCCAATTCCAGTCTTCAAGGGCCGCCAACAGTGCATGTTTTCAGGATTTCCTTAGTATTGCACATGTGATAATTTAATCACCTGCACAGTTGATGATTCCAACACCCATGTAATGCTAAGGAAATCCTGAAAACATGCACTGTTGGCAGCCCTCGAGGACTGGAGTTGGGGAACCCTGCCTCAGAGTCTAATACATGTCTGCTAGGGCAATCGGACAACTTGTGAATCACTGCCAATCAATTTTCTGTGAATCAGATTTTTTGTGAAAAATTCAGCAAAGCTGGCATTGATCTTCAGAAAGCACATATACACATAAGGGTCTGAAAAACTAATATAATTACAATTCTAAACTAAAGTTTTTTATCTAGAAATTCCATTTAAATGAAAATAAGAATTATCATATAGGTTCTTTTTTGGTATTAATAGGCAGTGGCTGGGTATTGTTATTTGCAGAGTAGTACCGCACATCTCCATTAGCTGTATAGTGGCCACAGTGGGGTATTACCGAAGATCCAATCCTATTCATTTTAAAGGGAACCTGTCATCAGAAATTTGGCTTTCAACCTAAATGTTTCCCCCTCTGCAGCTCGTGGGCTGCATTCTAGTAAGGTTTCTATACTTTTGTGCCCCCTTTTAAAACAAAATAAATACTTTATAAAACTGTACCTTTCGGTTTGAAAATCTTGTAAATCGACCATGGGGGCGGGCCGTGTGGCGTCCGTTGCTGTATCTTGCGCCGTCCCCCATGCTCCAAATCCTCCCTCAGGACGCCGCCCACTGCACCCGAGGTCCCGTGCACGCCGGGACACTTGGTGACGTGGTCGCACGCACGAGAGTATGGTCGGCGCTGTGATTGCATCGCAAGTGCGCGCCCATACTCTCGTGGGCGCGCTCTCCCCTCTGTATGTCGCTCAGATCCTCTCCGCTTCTCCTGTAGTGGCCTGCTCCGCTCCTCCCATGTATTTCCTGCTGCAGGGTATGATGGGAAGGAGGTGACGTCGGGCCGGCGCAGAACGCTGGAGGCAGAGGGGAAAGGGCAAGCACGAGAGTATGGGCGGGCACTTGCGATGCAATCACAGCGCCGCCCATACTCTCATGCCTGCGACCACGTCACTAGGTGTCCCGGCGTGCTCGGGACCTTGGGCGCAGTGGGCGGCGTCCTGAGGGATGATTTGGAGCATGGGGGACAGTGTAAGATACAGCAACGGACGCCACACGGCCCGCCCCCATGGACGATTTACAAGATTTTCAAACCGAAAGGTACAGTTTTATAAAGTATTTATTTTGGTTTAAAAGCGGGCACAAAAAGTATAGAAACCTTACTAGAATGCAGCCCACGAGCTGCAGAGGGGGAAACATTTAGGTTGAAAGCCAAATTTCTGATGACAGGTTCCCTTTAATACAGGAAGATGTGCAGTTATCATGCATTACTGATATACTGCCATCATATTATTATTATTATTTATTATTATAGTGCCATTTATTCCATGGCGCTTTACAAGTGAGAGAGGGTATATGTACAACAATCATTAACAGTACAAGACAGACTGGTTTAGGAGGAGAGAGGACCCTGCCCGCGAGGGCTCACAGTCTACAGGGAATGGGTGATGGTACAATAGGTGAGGACAGAGCTGGTTGCACAGTGGTCTACTGGACTGAGGGCTATTGTAGGTTGTAGGCTTGTTTTAAGAGGTGGGTCTTGAGGTTCCTCTTGAAGCTTTCTACGGTAGTGGAGAGTCTGATGTGCTGAGGTAGAGCGTTCCAGAGTATGGGGGATGCACGGGAGAAATCTTGTACGCGATTGTGGGAAGAGGAGATAAGAGAGGAGCAGAGAAGGAGATCTTGTGAGGATCTGAGGTTGCGTGCAGGTAGGTACCGGGAGACTAGGTCACAGATGTAGGGAGGAGACAGGTTGTGCATGGCTTTGTATGTCATGGTTAATGTTTTGAACTGGAGTCGTTGGGCGATGGGAAGCCAGTGAAGGGATTGGCAGAGTGGCGAGGCTGGGGAGTAGCGAGGGGAGAGGTGGATTAAGCGGGCCGCAGAGTTTAGGATAGATTGGAGGGGTGCAAGAGTGTTGGAAGGGAGGCCAGAGAGCAGGAGGTTGCAGTAGTCGAGGCGGGAGATGATGAGGGCATGCACTAATGTTTTTGCTGATTCTTGGTTAAGGAATGCACGGATCCGGGAGATGTTTTTGAGTTGTAATCGGCATGAAGTGAAGAGGGCTTGGATGTGTGGCTTGAAGGATAGAGTAGAGTCGAGGGTTACTCCAAGGCAACGAGCTTGTGAGACTGGGGAGAGTGAGCAACCATCAAGTTTGATGGAAAGGCTTGTTGGAGGAGATGAGTGAGGAGGAGGAAAGACAATGAACTCTGTTTTGTCCATGTTAAGCATATTCTGCAGCACTTTAAAAACATCATCATCACTGTCCTCACGGTCTAAATTCCCTATCAGTATATCTTTGGAGTACCCAGCTGTGACCGCTATACAGTTAACAAAGCTGTCTTATGCAGCTCCGCAACTGCTACCATCAAGCTGCTGCCAGCACCGGAAACAGCTGATCAGTTGGAGTGACAATTGTCAATCTCCCACCGATCTGGTATTGATATCCTATACTAAGGATAGGTCATCAATAAATAAGTTGGGGAAACCCCTTTATTAACCATAATTAGGCAATAACTCAGCAAAAAGATATATGCCTTCACGCTGGCTGCTGGGCTCACATAAAACTGGCCTTTTTTATGTGTTAAGTGTCTAAATTTTTAAATTTATTTCCTTGGCAGTAATGCTTGTCCAAATCCCTGTATTCAATGTTTGCATGCCTTACCATCTCAGAGTGCAGCTGTTTATATATTTGAGTATGTTTCCTGTTCAGTTTGCACCTGTTCACCTTTGTCAGGAAGTGCTGTCAATTTTCTAATTCTATAGTAAGGATAGGTCATCAATACAAAAGTTGGGGAAAGCTCTTTAATACCCAAAATTAGGTAATGACTCTTCAAAAAGAGGTATGCCTTGATGCTGGCTGCTGGGCTCACATAACACTGGCCTTTTTATGCTCTAAGTGTTTCAATTTTTAAATTTATTTCCTTAGCAGTAATACGTGTCCAAGTTCCTGTATTCAATGATTGGATGCCTTAGTGTCTCAGAGTGCAGCTGTTTATTTGTTTGAGTATGTTTCATGTTCAGTTTGCACCTGTTCACAATTGTCTTTTAGGAAGTGCTGTCAGTTTGGTCATTCTATACAACGGATAGATCATCAATACAAAAGTTGTGGAAAACACTTTCATACCCAAAATATCAGACATCTCTAAAAAGGTTGATTAACATGCCTGGATCTTCTTTTAGTAAGACAATTAATGAATGCATTGACATATCTGCTCCGAGACACAAAAAGATTACAACTAGCCATAGGCAAGTAATGAAAAATTGTCGGTTCTCCAAGAATCGTAATAACTGATTTGCTACAAATCTCCAACCTAGTCAATAGTATGTACCATACGTGTATAGGTGGTAGGGTGGCTGGCAGCATAGTTCAGTTCTCTTCTGGGTGGCTCAGACACGGTCTCATATGCATGGACTGATTTTCTACTTGGCACTCCACACGTCTCCCTCCCATCTAAACACAACATCTTGTTTTCTCACATGGTTACCCTGATGCCACTGCTAGGCAGTAAGGATAGAAGCCAGACAGGAAGAAATATTTCATCATATTTTATCTGATCATATAACGATGTAATATCACTATTAATAATTACATGGATGATGCCCTCTTCATTGCAGTCCTTTGTTTTACAATGTTGCAGCGTCTAGGATCTAAAATTCATTGAGTCACCATTATTGAACCTAGTGGAATATATTAGGCAATTATTTCAATTCTGTAATATAACTTTATCCTCTAAATTGTGCCTTGGAGCAACAGGAACATTGTGATACATTATAACGACACATCAGCTGCGGGAATTCCAGCTCCTCCTTCATTAGCTGTAATTTCATGTGAAGTCTATAACATATATTCAATGAGGGACTGAATAAAGGACATGTAACCTGCCCCATTACCAGACTGCGAGAGGCAATAAACAGCAGCCAGTAGATCGATACCTAAACTAAACTAAATGTAAAGACCAACATTGAAAAAAGTGTTATGGATTCTTATGGAAAATACCCACCGCTAAAGGGAACATTTATGAAAATAGCCCAATATTATGGAATTATTACCTAAGCAGCATTCTACATAGATTCATTATTAAAGGGAACCTGTCAGGTCCAACATGCAGCTAGAAACGCGAGCAGTTCTCTGTGCATATTACTAATCCCTGCTTAACGGTCCCTGAATACACTAGCATAGATAAAGGGATGTTTAGAAAAAGTATTTCTAAAAATTCGATATAATATGCTAATGAAGCAAGGGACTATTCCCATGGGCGTTAGTTCTCTTGGCTAGTTGGCCCCCTTAGTATGTAAGCACACCCCTGCGCAACATCAGAGGCATAGGCGCTCTCGTCTCGGCTGCCACCGCTGGTTTTTGGCTCAGTGCGCATGATCAGAATGTCCCCTGCCTTCCAGTCATGCGCAATACACCAGTCTGAAGCCAGGACGCGTACAGCTGGCTTCATAGTTCGCATTTATGGAAATCCGAGGCTTCTGATCATGCGCACTGAGCTAAAAATCCAGCATTCGGCGCAATGGCAGCAGGGGGCGGTGAGATCGACCATGCCTCTGATGCTGCGCATTCATTAGCATGTTAGTATGCCCACAGGGGTGTACTAACATGCTAAGGGGGCCGACTAGCCAAGGGAACTAATACCCTTGCAACTACTGTAATTCCTACGCTCATTAGCATATTATAAATTCTCTATATTCTGCATTTGAATGAATATAACTTTGGTTTCTTACTGGTGTGAAAATCCTGCTTTTTCCATATATTAAAACTATTCTTTTCAACAGATTCTCCACTTGAACAGTTTCCACTATGTAGATCTTTTGGCAGTAAGTCAATCACAGGATTTCCCTGCTTGGACAATGAGCAATCAATCATCTATCATCTATTGGAAAAATTAAAGGATTCCCATCGCCAAGATCCTATCCTAATATGTAGAAGGTGTAATAATAATATTATTAGCAAATACCTCCAATTAGAAGTGTAGTATATATCACCTGATGTAGCCTGGTCTCTTATCTCACATGCAGGGCATTACAGGGACTTAGCTATCCATGGTTACAACCACACATTTAGGGACAAGTTAGTTAGTTGCTACTGGTCATAACCATGGTCCATGGGTATGACCACTAGCATCTAACTGTCCCAAAATGCGTGGTCGTAACCATGGATACCTAAGATCCTGCAATGCCCTGAACATGAGGTAAGTGACAGAGAGAATCAGAAGAACTATACTACATTTCTAATTGGAGATATTTGCTAATATTATTATTATTAATATTATTACACATACAACATATTGGGATAGGACTTTGGAGATGGGAATACCCCTTTAATAGTAAAAATTCAGTTTCCAGCAACTCAACCATAGAGAAAACATGGCATTACACAGTGCCCATTCATATCCCGGGTCCTCTACAGTAGATGGAGACGCCCCTTGTAACCACTTTCCACTCTGTCCAAGAACCGAGGATCCTTAATGAGGGACCAACTCCTACATTACATCAGAACTAAAAATGTTTTTTGTAAACAGGATAAACCCTTTAAGGAGGTGGAGGTATGGCTTGTTTGACAGTTATGTCACTAGAAATCTAGTGGTTGTTGGTCATTGAGAATTTTTTTACCACTTTGATGGTTCATGGGAAAGAAAATCATACTTGACCATGGACCAAAGATTGGATGCTTCATATCATACAAGAACATTGGGGTTAGCGGTAGCCCTCGTTTATCAGGATTTTCACTGGCGTTAGGCTTTTAGTTGTTTCAGATGATGGTTTAAGCTCTTCTAGTTGCTAGTATTGTCATTGATTGCATCTGGTCCTTTATCTATCCATGTACATGAGATTCCACTATAAAGGGCATGTAACCTTGTTAGGGTTATCGGTGAGACCAATAATGTCTCCTTCCCTGCTATTTTCCGAGATGTGACTGTCCCTATTCCTGCTCATTTGATAGCTGAAGACAATTCTCAGCCTGAGCTCCAATTCTCTACTCCAATCAATCTCCATCTATCCTCCCTCCCTCTCGCTCTCTGTGTCTCTATTTTCTGCCTTTTCAATCCAACGCTGAGAATTGATACCAGTACATGAAAGGTTTGTTTCATTTCTGGTTAACTGCTCGCCGCTATTCAAGATGAACGTTTTTTTTTTCAAAGCAGGAATCAAATTTTAAAAGCATCACAAACAAGAGGTACATCATTCTATGTGCCCCAGACATTCTTCTCCGCCATGCTCTTTTATATGCACTGAATATACATTCAATATCCTCCAGTGGAACGCAGGAAAGAAACCGCAGAACTGGGATTCACATCCATAAGTCCTTTTATTACCAAGTCAAGGAAGAGGATTCTATGCCATTGTTTCCTTTATTTACTCTTATTAAAAGTCCTGGCAGAACATTTGTATTATCTTTATCACAAATTCCTCCATCTTTATTCTAAATATTGCCATGAACCCCGTGACAATATGGGAATGATATAGATGAACCTCTATTCCATTACAAACAATGGGGAATAATACAATATGTCATCATGTAAGAAATGGCTGAATACATATTAACCATGTGATAATAAAAGAAGAATTTACCTATTTGTCTATCTATAGTAAAAAAGAAGCAGCACTTTACATATTATTCCGCAAAATGCAGCACTCGAGGATCAGAGGAAAGCCCATGGGCTAATAAGAGTCAGCACATTTAGCATCTGGTCATAGATTGCTGCCTTTATTTGGAACAGTATCTATCCTTCTATCTATCTATCTATCTATCTATCTATCTATCTATCTATCTATCTATCTATCTATCTATCTATCTATCTATCCTTTGTATTCATCCATCCATCTATCCCTCTATCAATCTATCTGTCTATCTATCTATCTATCCATATCCATCCATCTATCCCTCTATCTATCCCTCTATCTATCTATCTATCTATCTATCTATCTATCTATCTATCTATCTATCTATCTATCTATCCATCCATCTATCCATATCCATCCATCTATCTATCCATATCCATCCATCTATCTATCTATCTATCTATCCATCTATCCATCTATCCATCCATCTATCCATATCCATCCATCCATCTATCCATATCCATCCATCCATCCATCCATCCATCCATCCATCCATCCATCTATCTATCTATCTATCTATTCATCCATCTATCCCTCTATCAATCTATTGCATATCTATCTATTATCTATCTATCTATCTTTCTATTATCTATCTATGCCATATTTATCTATCTGTCTATCTATCCATCCATTCATCCATTTATTATCTATCTATCTATCTATCTATCCCATATCTATCTATCCATCTATCCATCCATCTATCCATATCCATCCATCCATCTATCTATTCATCCATCTATCTATCTATCTATCTATCTATCTATCTATCTATTCATCCATCTATCCCTCTATCAATCTATTGCATATCTATCTATATATATAATTGCCTTATTCTGTCTGTCTGTCTGTCTGTCTTGCTCCAAAATTGTGTCCTTACGGTGACACAAAGCTGATTGGTCGCTGGGCTCGCCATGGCCCCGCCCCCCGCACGGATTGGCCGCTCGCCTCGCCTCGGCTCTGCCCCCCCCACGGATTGGTCGCTCGCCTCGGCCTGGCCCCGCCCTCCGCATGGATTGGCCACTCGCCCCGGCCCTCCGCACGCATCGCCAGACATAACCTTGCGCTGCTGGGATCGTGACGGAGCCGGTGAACGCTGGTAACCATTATACACATCGGGTAACTAAGGTCCCTTGGTTACCCGATGTGTATCATAGTTACCAGTGTACACCGGCTCCGTCACGATCCCAGCAGCGCCAGACATAACCTTGCGATGCTGGGATCTTGACGGAGCCGGTGAACGCTGGTAACCATTATACACATCGGGTAACTAAGGTCCCTTGGTTACCCGATGTGTATCATAGTTACCAGTGTACACCGGCTCCGTCACGATCCCAGCAGCGCCAGACATAATCTTGCAATGCTGGGATCTTGACGGAGCCGGTGAACGCTGGTAACCATTATACACATCGGGTAACTAAGGTCCCTTAGTTACCCGATGTGTATCATAGTTACCAGCGTACACCGGCTCCCGGTACACATGTGCAGGGAGCCGGCATTATACTCCTCTCCCCCCAGGACTACTCCTCCTATTATAGTCCTCCTATTATACTCCTCTCTGAGTATAATAGGAGAACTGTTATAGCATGGGGGATGGAGCACGATGGGGTGCGCAGCATGGGAGATGTAGCACGATGGGGGGTGCGCAGCATGGGGGATGGAGCACGATGGGGAGTGCGCAGCATGGAGTAAGGAGCACGATGGGGAGTGCGCAGCATGGGGGATGGAGCACGATAGGGAGTGCGCAGCATGGGGGATGGAGCACGATAGGGGGTGCGCAGCATCGGGGATGGAGCACGATGGGGAATGCGCAGCATAGGAGATGGAGCACGATGGGGGGTGGGCAGCATGGGGGATGGAGCACGATGGGGGGTGCGCAGCATGGGGGATGGGGCACGATGGGGGGTGCGCAGCATGGGGGATGGAGCACGATGGGAGGTGCACACCTCCCCCAACACACACACACAACACACCACACACACACTGGGAACCACAAACACCGCCATACACAGACACCCACACACACAGACAACGCCGCACACACACAACACCCAACACACAAACACCGTGGCATACATAAATATACGCACATACCGCACAACACACACATTGCACAAAACATACCTCCCCCTAAAACACACCACACCCACACAAACCGCGCAACACACACACACACAACGCTACAGACACACAGAGCTCCACAAGCAACGCAACACACGCAACACACATACAACACCGCTCTCACCCCCCGCCACACCCAGACAACACCCAGAACATGTACAGCGCCCTACACAAACACTTGGTAACTACACACAACAACATCTATATATATATATCAAATATATATAACAAAAATCATACATGAACTACACAATACGTAAATTCTAGAATACCCGATGCGTAGAATCGGGCCACCTTCTAGTCTATTATATATCTATCTATCTATTTATCTTTCTATTATCTATCTTTGCCATATTTATCTATCTGTCTATCTATCCATCCATTCATCCATTTATTATCTATCTATCTATCCCATATCTATCTATCTGTCTATCTATCTATCTATCCATCCATCCATCCATCCATCCATCAATAAAATGGAACAGCACATTAGAAATGAAAGATAAGTGCAAGGCCTCTCAGAATACCATACATCAAAGGTAGATAATACATTAGAAAAAACTAACAGGCAGCACTCCAGAAAAAAATTGGGAAAAAGTGGACTTTAATAGCCCATGTGGCGTGGCGACGATTTAGCTATTTCCAAGGGTTGATAAGGGTTGGAAACAACGGAAACATCGCCACGCCGCTTAATCTTTCTTTCTTTCTTTCTTTCTTTCTTTCTTTCTTTCTTTCTTTCTTTCTTTCCTCTCTTTCTTTCTTTTCTTTTCTTTTCTTTTCTTTCTTTCTTTCTTTCTTTCTTTCTTTTCTTTCTTTCCTTTCCTTCTATATTGTGGCTGCATTTCTATGTCTTACACTCAGTCAGTACAGCTATGCAATGCACATGCTTACACAGATTTTTACTCTGTAGTGCCACCCAGAGACAAAAAAAAGAAATATTTTAATGCTACGTAATTTAACGAAAGAGCCGAGCATATATTCATCAAACGCTGTTATTTCACTTTACGTGGAGGAATATAGTTATTTCACCAGGCTGATTAATTAGACTCTGCCTTGTTTTTGACACCATAATGAATCAAACCCATACAGGAGCACAATAAGATAAAATAAAAGTGTTTGAGCACTTCACTTGTATTAAGCATTGTATATACCTGCCCTTGTTGTTCTGGATGTACAATCACAGGGGTCATTTACTTAAACAGCAGACAATATGCAGATACACATTGCTTTTTGTTTATTGTGAAAACACCTATCTTTATGTCTTGCACATTTTAGTCTAGCTCATTTGCTGCTTATCTGAACACTTCACTTACATTTAGTGAAACTAAAATATATGCTTGCAAAATAAATTTCCACCTGAAAGTGTTGCCTACTATCATATATTACTTATTACTATTCCATGATGTGTCCAGTTTAGCATGCTGAAAATTATTTTTCTCTAGAGGCATGTACTACTTCCTCTGCATGCAGTTGACCAATCATAAGCAAGTGTCACATTGTGACTGCAGGATAGCAAGGGATCGGGGGCTCCTATAGTGTCCCTCACGCTAGGTGTCCCTAGGATAACCCTGATCTCTGGATTATCCTGAGGGTGGAGATGCTGGAGTCCTGTGCTTACTAATCTGTTATCCCTACCGCCTACAGGCAAGGAAGGGGCAGGAGTGTGATGGAAATACAGATAAAGACAGACAGGAGAAACCAAAACTCAGACACTTCAAACTCACAGAAATAAACAGTAAGAGACTAAGCAGAAAATCAAGAGCAGGAAGGCAGAAACAAAAAGATAACAAGGTTTAACACCACAACCGCTCACAGCAATAATGCACAACAACCAACAGTAAAGTGGGCTTTACACGCTATGATATATCTAACGAGATGTTGGCGGGGTCACGTCATAAATGACGCACATCCGGCATCGTTAGTGATATTGTAGCGTGTGACAGCTACGTGCGACGGTGAATGAGCAGAAATACTCACCTTCTCATTCATCGTTGACACGTCGCTCATTTTCTAAAAATCGAACATCTGGTTGTTCATTGTTCCCGAGGCAGCACACATCACTCCGTGTGATACCCCGGGAACGATGAACTGCAGCTTACCTGCGGCCATCGGCAATGCTGAAGGAAGGAGGTGGGCGGAATGTTTACGTCCCGCTCATCTCTGCCCCTCCGCTTCTATTGGGCGCCCGCTGTGTGACGTCGCTGTGACGCTGAACGTCCCTCCCCTTCAGGAAGTGGATGTTCGCTGGCCACACCGAGGTCGTTTGGAAGGTAAGTACATGTGATGGGGGGTTACAGCATTGTGCGACACGGGCAAGAAATTGCCCATGCCGCACAAACGATGGGGGCGGGTGCGATCGCACATGCGATCGCACGAGAAATCGACACATGTAAAGCAGCCTTAAGGGGTGCTTTACGCGCTGCGACATCGCTAACAATATATCGTCGGGGTCACGGTGTTTGTGATACACATTTGGTGTTGTTAGCGACATCGCAGCATGTAACACCTCTGAGCGACCTAAAACGATCGCCAAAGAGGTAAAAATCGTTGGTATTGGAGAGGTCGCTCCAACACCAAAAATCGTTGACAGGTGAGTAGCGAGGTTGTTTTTCGTTCCTGCGGCAGCACACATCGCTATGTGTGACACCGCATGAACGAGGAAACTCACCGTACCTGCGTCCCGCTGGCAATGAGGAAGGAAGGAGGTGAGCGGGATGTTTGGCCCGCTCATCTCCGCCCCTCTTCTGCTATTGGGCGGCCACTTAGTGACATCGCTATGACGCCGAACAAACCGCCCCCTTTTAAAGGAGGCAGTTCGCCGGCCACAGCGACGTCGCTAGGCAGGTAAGTAGTGTGATGGGTGTAAGCGATGTTGTGTGCCACGGGCAGCGATTTGCCCGTGTCGCACAACCAACGAGGCGGGTACGCTCGCTAGCAATATCGGTATCGATATTGCAGCATGTAAAGTACCCTTAAGTCTGGATTACTACACCTCCCCAGATTAGTATTGGTAAGCTATAGCTGGCATTAATGGAATAGTCCAGCCAGCATATATAAGAAGGGAGCAAACATTACTGGCTCCTTAGAGCATGTGATAAAAGAGACTAACAAGCAGCCCAGCAGAGATTAACTTTTGCTAACCTGCTTAAGACTGTGGGTCAATGCCCGCATCTTCTTGCACTGATCACAGATATCAGAGACGTTAGCAGTAGAGATGAGCGAACCGGTCCCGGTTCGGCTCGAGGCCGGTTCGCCGAACGGAGGTCCCGTTCGAGTTTGGCTCGTCGAACGTTCGACGAACCGAACTCGAACTGCATAGGAAACAATGGCAGGCAATCACAAACACAGAAAAACACCTAGAAAACACCCTCAAAGGTGTCCAAAAGGTGACAAACAACTCACAACACATGGGAAAGTGACAAGGACATATACTCATGTGAAAACAAAAGAGCTGGACAAGGAAAAAGAGGAGGACACACAGATATATGAGTATATGCAAGGAAACATCGATTCCATTATTGTGCAACTTGAGCCCTGCTCATTTTAGGCTTCCAATCTTGATAAATTGCCTGAGCTCACCACGTACGCCTTGGGGATCTTGTCGTGTCCTGCAGCCAGCGTTCTCTCGGAACCTGTCTTCAGTGCTGCTGGGGGTCTGCTGGCAGATAAGCACACATGTCTGTCCACTGACAATGTGGACATGGCTCTCAGAGGACTTTTCTTCCCCTGGGTCAGCCAGGGGACGGGAAAGGCACGCGTATTTTTGAGAGTGCTTCATGCAAAGCATCTTTTTCTTTTTCAAAAGGGGGCTCACCCGATGCCAGTCAAGTGGGGTGTGTGTGGCCCAATTAGTGGCAACGAGGGAGACTGTGGTTGGAGTCCCCTCGCTGTGTTTCTAAAAGAACCAAGATGAACAAGTCATGGCTCTCAGAGGACTTTTCTTCCCCTGGGTCAGCCAGGGGACGGGAAAGGCACGCGTATTTTTGAGAGTGCTTCATGCAAAGCATATTTTTCATCTTGAAAATTGGGTCAACTGATGCCAGTCAAGTGGGGTGTGTGTGGCACAGTTAGTGTAAACGAGGGAGACTGTGGTTGGAGTCCCCTCGCTGTGTCTCTAAAAGAACCAAGATGAACAAGTCATGGCTCTCAGCGGACTTTTCTTCCCCTGGGTCAGCCAGGGGACGGGAAAGGCACGCGTATTTTTGAGAGTGCTTCATGCAAAGCATCTTTTTCTTTTTCAAAAGGGGGCTCAACCGATGCCAGTCAAGTGGGGTGTGTGTGGCTCAGTTAGTGGAAACGAGGGAGACTGTGGTTGGAGTCCCCTCGCTGTGTCTCTAAAAGAACCAAGATGAACAAATCATGGCTCTCAGCGGACTTTTCTTCCCCTGGGTCAGCCAGGGGACGGGAAAGGCACGCGTATTTTTGAGAGTGCTTCATGCAAAGCATCTTTTTCTTTTTCAAAAGGGGGGTCAACCGATGCCAGTCAAGTGGGGTGTGTGTGGCCCAGTTAGTGGCAACGAAGGAGACTGTGGTTGAAGTCCCCTCGCTGTGTTTCTAAAAGAACCAAGATGAACAAGTCATGGCTCTCAAAGGACTTTTCTTCCCCTGGGTCAGCCAGGGGACGGGAAAGGCACGAGTATTTTTGAGAGTGCTTCATGCAAAGCATATTTTTCATCTTGAAAATTGGGTCAACTGATGCCAGTCAAGTGGGGTGTGTGTGGCACAGTTAGTGTAAACGAGGGAGACTGTGGTTGGAGTCCCCTCGCTGTGTCTCTAAAAGAACCAAGATGAACAAGTCATGGCTCTCAGCGGACTTTTCTTCCCCTGGGTCAGCCAGGGGACGGGAAAGGCACGCGTATTTTTGAGAGTGCTTCATGCAAAGCATCTTTTTCTTTTTCAAAAGGGGGGTCAACCGATGCCAGTCAAGTGGGGTGTGTGTGGCCCAGTTAGTGGCAACGAAGGAGACTGTGGTTGGAGTCCCCTCGCTGTGTTTCTAAAAGAACCAAGATGAACAAGTCATGGCTCTCAGAGGACTTTTCTTCCCCTGGGTCAGCCAGGGGACGGGAAAGGCACGCGTATTTTTGAGAGTGCTTCATGCAAAGCATATTTTTCATCTTGAAAATTGGGTCAACTGATGCCAGTCAAGTGGGGTGTGTGTGGCACAGTCAGTGTAAACGAGGGAGACTGTGGTTGGAGTCTCCTCGCTGTGTCACTAAAAGAACCAAGATGAACAAGTCATGGCTCTCAGCGGACTTTTCTTCCCCTGGGTCAGCCAGGGGACGGGAAAGGCACGCGTATTTTTGAGAGTGCTTCATGCAAAGCATCTTTTTCTTTTTCAAAAGGGGGGTCAACCGATGCCAGTCAAGTGGGGTGTGTGTGGCCCAGTTAGTGGCAACGAAGGAGACTGTGGTTGGAGTCCCCTCGCTGTGTTTCTAAAAGAACCAAGATGAACAAGTCATGGCTCTCAGAGGACTTTTCTTCCCCTGGGTCAGCCAGGGGACGGGAAAGGCACGCGTATTTTTGAGAGTGCTTCATGCAAAGCATCTTTTTCTTTTTCAAAAGGGGGCTCAACCGATGCCAGTCAAGTGGGGTGTGTGTGGCCCAGTTAGTGGAAACGAGGGAGACTGTGGTTGGAGTCCCCTCGCTGTGTCTCTAAAAGAACCAAGATGAACAAGTCATGGCTCTCAGCGGACTTTTCTTCCCCTGGGTCAGCCAGGGGACGGGAAAGGCACGCGTATTTTTGAGAGTGCTTCATGCAAAGCATCTTTTTCTTTTTCAAAAGGGGGGTCAACCGATGCCAGTCAAGTGGGGGGTGTGTGGCCCAGTTAGTGGCAACGAAGGAGACTGTGGTTGGAGTCCCCTCGCTGTGTTTCTAAAAGAACCAAGATGAACAAGTCATGGCTCTCAAAGGACTTTTCTTCCCCTGGGTCAGCCAGGGGACGGGAAAGGCACGCGTATTTTTGAGAGTGCTTCATGCAAAGCATATTTTTCATCTTGAAAATTGGGTCAACTGATGCCAGTCAAGTGGGGTGTGTGTGGCACAGTTAGTGTAAACGAGGGAGACTGTGGTTGGAGTCCCCTCGCTGTGTCTCTAAAAGAACCAAGATGAACAAGTCATGGCTCTCAGCGGACTTTTCTTCCCCTGGGTCAGCCAGGGGACGGGAAAGGCACGCGTATTTTTGAGAGTGCTTCATGCAAAGCATCTTTTTCATCTTGAAAATTGGGTCAACTGATGCCAGTCAAGTGGGGTGTGTGTGGCACAGTTAGTGTAAACGAGGGAGACTGTGGTTGGAGTCCCCTCGCTGTGTTTCTAAAAGAACCAAGATGAACAAGTCATGGCTCTCAAAGGACTTTTCTTCCCCTGGGTCAGCCAGGGGACGGGAAAGGCACGCGTATTTTTGAGAGTGCTTCATGCAAAGCATATTTTTCATCTTGAAAATTGGGTCAACTGATGCCAGTCAAGTGGGGTGTGTGTGGCCCAGTTAGTGGCAACAAAGGAGACTGTGGTTGGAGTCCCCTCGCTGTGTTTCTAAAAGAACCCAAGATGAACAAGTCATGGCTCTCAGAGGACTTTTCTTCCCCTGGGTCAGCCGGGGGACGGGAAAGGCACGCGTATTTTTGAGAGTGCTTCATGCAAAGCAAATTTTTCATCTTGAAAATTGGGTCAACTGATGCCAGTCAAGTGGGGTGTGTGTGGCACAGTTAGTGTAAACGAGGGAGACTGTGGTTGGAGTCCCCTCGCTGTGTCTCTAAAAGAACCAAGATGAACAAGTCATGGCTCTCAGAGGACTTTTCTTCCCCTGGGTCAGCCAGGGGACGGGAAAGGCACGCGTATTTTTGAGAGTGCTTCATGCAAAGCATCTTTTTGTTTTTCAAAAGGGGGCTCAACCGATGCCAGTCAAGTGGGGTGTGTGTGGCCCAGTTAGAGGAAATGAGGGAGACTGTGATTGGAGTCCCCTCGCTGTGTCTCTAAAAGAACCAAGATGAACAAGTCATGGCTCTCAGCGGACTTTTCTTCCCCTGGGTCAGCCAGGGGACGGGAAAGGCACGCGTTTTTTTGAGAGTTCTTCATGCAAAGCATCTTTTTCTTTTTCAAAAGGGGGGTCAACCGATGCCAGTCAAGTGGGGTGTGTGTGGCCCAGTTAGTGGCAACGAAGGAGACTGTGGTTGGAGTCCCCTCGCTGTGTTTCTAAAAGAACCAAGATGAACAAGTCATGGCTCTCAGAGGACTTTTCTTCCCCTGGGTCAGCCAGGGGACGGGAAAGGCACGCGTATTTTTGAGAGTGCTTCATGCAAAGCATCTTTTTCTTTTTCAAAAGGGGGCTCAACCGATGCCAGTCAAGTGGGGTGTGTGTGGCCCAGTTAGTGGAAACGAGGGAGACTGTGGTTGGAGTCCCCTCGCTGTGTCTCTAAAAGAACCAAGATGAACAAGTCATGGCTCTCAGAGGACTTTTCTTCCCCTGGGTCAGCCAGGGGACGGGAAAGGCACGCGTATTTTTGAGAGTGCTTCATGCAAAGCATCTTTTTCTTTTTCAAAAGGGGGCTCAACCGATGCCAGTCAAGTGGGGTGTGTGTGGCCCAGTTAGTGGAAACGAAGGAGACTGTGGTTGGAGTCCCCTCGCTGTGTTATACATGCTTCTAGAAGGGCATGACATGGCTTGGAGGTTGACTTTCATCATCTGCAAACTGTTGGCTACCAAAATGCTGCCTTTCCAACAACTGTGGTTATAGACAATGAGGAACATACTGATGAAGATGAGACGCAGATACCCGATTGGGATGACAACTGAAATATTCGGTCAGGGCAAGAAGAGGCTCGGTCTGAGGGGGAGGGGAGTGCAAACACAACAATTGATGATGAAGTTCTAGATCCCACCTACTGTCAACCCACAGTCAGACACTCGAGGAGGTCAACAGAGGCGGTGGAGGAGGATGCAACCGACGACGAAGTAACCTTGCGCCTTCCTGGACACAGTCGGAGCACTGGTAGCATGTCTACAACTGCATCCTCAGCCACCACTCTGCCTATGAGCATTATTCGGGGTGGATCAACAGGTCGCATGGCCTCTAAGCCTTGCCTAGCCTGGTCCTTTTTTGACATAAAAAAAGATCGCCCAAATTATGTGATCTGTAACATTTGGCATGGTTATCTTAGTAGAGGTCAAAACCTCAGCAGTTTGACAACTTCTTCCATGAATCGTCACATGAATAAATATCATATGGCCTGGTGGGAAGCTCACCGTGCTGCAATGCGGCCTAGCGGAGCCAACCATCCACCGCCTGCCCCTTCCAGTGCATCCGCGCGCTCGTCATCTTCTAGGACTGTGGGGACAGCTGTCACACCTGTTTTTCCACCCACAACTTCCACCACTGTAACCGCAACAGGCAGTTTGCTTGGTAGGTCGTCAGTTGGTTTGGAAGGGGAAACAAGTGATTGTGTACAGCTCTCTCAAACATCGATAGCACCAACGTTGGATGAAGGCAACATCATGTCTCCGCCTGCACTTTCCTCACAAACCTGCATTTTTCCAGGGACACCCTACTCAACACCGTCTACACACAGCAGCCAGATCTCTGTCCCTCAGATGTGGTCAAATAAAAGGCCACTTCCTGCGACCCATGACAAAGCTAAGAGGTTGACTCTATCCCTCTGTAAGCTGTTGGCTACCGAAATGCTGCCTTTCCGCCTAGTGGACACACAGGATTTTAGAGACCTTATGTCTGTCGCTGTGCCCCAGTACCAGATGCCTAGTCGCCACTACTTCTCTAAGAAAGGTGTGCCCGCGCTACACCAACATGTCGCACACAACATCACCGCTTCCTTGAGAAACTCTGTGTGTGAACGGGTGCATTTCACCACCGATACTTGGACCAGTAAGCATGGAGAGGGACGTTACATGTCGCTGACTGGCCACTGGGTAACTATGGTGATAGATGGTGAAGGGTCTGCTGCACAAGTCTTGCCGTCCCCACGACTTGTGTGTCAATCCTCTGTCTGTCCAAGTTCCGCCACTGCTTCTGCATCCTCCACCTCATCTGGGTCCTCCACCTCCGCCCCAAGCCTGCCTGGTCAGGCCACCAGCGTTCTCACTGCGCAGAAGGAATCACGCACCCCTCATTACTATGCTGGCAGCAGAGCGCAACGGCATCAGGCGGTCTTTAGCTTGACATGTCTTGGGAATAAGAGTCACAGAGCTGAGGAGTTGTGGTCAGCTCTGCGGTCCGAGTTAAATAAATGGTTGTCTCCACTCAACCTGCAGCCTGGTAAGGCCGTGTGCGACAATGCTGCAAACCTGGGTGCGGCCCTTCGCCTGGGCAAGCTGGCACATGTGCCTTGTATGGCTCACGTGTTTAACCTTGTTGTCCAGCAATTTTAACCCACTATCACGGCCTAGATGGGCTTCTGCACAGGGCATGGTCACTCTCTGCTCACTTCTGCCATTTAAACGCCGCAGCTGACTTGACTTGCATTGCTCCAGAAGTCTTTCAGCCTGCCGGTTCATCACCTGAAATGCGATGTATCGACACGCTGGAATTCGACTCTCCACATGATACAGAGACAGCACCACCGAGCCCTGGTGCATTACGTGATGACGTATAGCCTAGGCCAATGAGATGCAGAGGTGGGGCAGATTACACTGCTAGAGTGGTCTCAGGTCAAGGACCTATGCACCCTTCTGCACAGTTTCGACATGGCGACGAATATGTTTAGCGCTGACAATGCCATTATCAGCATGACGATTCCAGTCATTTACATGCTGGAGCACACGCTAAACACTATTCGGAGTCAGGGGGTGGGACAACAGGAAGGGGATGAACTACAGGAGGATTCATATGCGCAAGACACAACAACATCACCAAGGTCCAGACGTTCATCATCACCAAGGCGACAGGCATGGGACCATGGGGGACAGGGATCAACAAGGGCGCATGGTAGCAGGCGAGATGTTGAGGAAGGTGCAGGAGGACATGAAGATATGGAGGACGAACTGTCCATGGACATGGAAGACTCAGCAGATGAGGGGGACCTTGCTCAAATTTCAGTTGAAAGAGGTTGGGGGGAGATGTCAGAGGAAGAAAGAACGGTTAGCACCTCTATGCCACAAACACAGCGTGGACTTGGTCCGCATGGTGGCGTAAGACACATGAGTGCCTTCTTGTTGCACTACCTCCAACATGACCCTCGTATTGTCAAAATTAGAAGTGATGATGACTACTGGCTTGCCACACTATTAGATCCCCGGTACAAGTCCAAATTTTGTGACATAATTCCAGCCATAGAAAGGGACGCACTTATGCAGGAGTATCAGCAGAAGCTGTTACTCGATCTTAGATCCGCTTTTCCACCAAACAACCGTGCAGGTGCAGGGAGTGAATCTCCCAGTTTTAACTTGACAAACATGGGACGGTCTCGTCATCTTCAACAGTCTACACGTACCAGTAGGACCGTATCTGGTGCTGGTAACAGCAATTTAATGGAATCTTTTCATAATTTTTTTAGACCCTCCTTTGCAAGGCCACCAGAGACAACAAGTCTGACACATAGTCAACGGCTGGAGAGGATTATACAGGAGTATCTACAAATGAACATCGATGCCATGACTTTGCAAATAGAGCCTTGCTCATTTTGGGCTTCAAATCTAGAAAAATGGCCAGAGCTATCCAGTTACGCCTTGGAGATTTTGTCGTGTCCAGCTGCCAGCGTTGTCTCTGAACGTGTCTTCAGTGCTGCTGGGTGTGTGCTGACAGATAAGCGCACGCGTCTGTCCAGTGACAATGTGGACAGACTGACGTTCATCAAAATTAACAAGTCATGGATCCAGAAGGAATTTACAACCCCTGTGTCATCCTGGGGAGAGTAAATGCTTGTGGATTTGGAATGTGCTTGATGCAAATCTAGCTGTGAAGTGTACAACTATGGCACAACTGCTGCCACTGAATGGGTGTGTGTGTGTGGGGCACAATTTTTGGAAAAAAGGGAGGCTCCGCTTGGAGTAACCCTTGCTTACATTGTTTTTAAAAGGAGCCAAGATGACCAAGTCATGGTTCAGCAAAGACTTTATCTACCTACCCCGGTGTCATGCTGGGGACGGTTAATTATGCCGTATTTTTGAATGTGCTTGATGCAAATCAAAACATCCTGTTTGCAACTAGGGCACAAGTGCTGCCACTGATGGGGTGTCTGTGTGCCCAATTTTTGGAAAAAAGGGAGACTCCGCTTGGAGTAACCCTTGCTTGCTGTGTTTTTTAAAAATGATACAAGATGAACAGATCTGAAGGCAAGATGAAGGCAACATCATGTCTCCGCCTGCACTTTCCTCACAAACCTGCATTTTTCCAGGGACACCCTACTCAACACCGTCTACAGACAGCAGCCAGATCTCTGTCCCTCAGATGTGGTCAAATAAAAGGCCACTTCCTGCGACCCATGACAAAGCTAAGTGGTTGACTCTATCCCTCTGTAAGCTGTTGGCTACCGAAATCTTGCCTTTCCGCCTAGTGGACACACAGGATTTTAGAGACCTTATGTCTGTCGCTGTGCCCCAGTACCAGATGCCCAATCACCACTGCTTCTCCAAGAAAAGCATGCCCGCGCTACACCAGCATGTCGCACACAACATCACCACTTCCTTGAGAAAATCTGTGTGCGACAGGGTGCATTTCAACACAGATACTTGGACCAGTAAGCATAGACAGGGTCATTACATGTCACTGACTGGGCACTGGCAAACTATGGTGAGAGATGGAGAAGGGTCTGCTGTACAAGTCTTGCCGTCCCCACGAGTTGTTTCAATCCTTCTTCTGTATGTAGAAGTTAATACACTGCTTCTGCCTCTTCAACCTCGTGTGGGTCCTCCACCTTGGCGCAAACCCTGTGTGGTCAGGCCACCCTTCCTTGCAACTGCGCACAAGGACTACCACACACCTCCTTACTATGCTGGCAGCAGAGCTCCATGCCATCAGGCGGTCAAAGTTTTACTTTGAAATGTATGGGAAATGTGAGTCACACCGCTATTCCAGAGAATAGTAGTCAGGCAGGGTCAAAACATTAATTGAGGAACAGGAACAGAATGGGACGGCCAGGACTTAATCAGAAAACAAGCAGAGGTGAAATGCGGATCGGCCAACAAGGTACATAAACAGCAAGCAGGAAAAGTAGTCAGGTAACAAGCACACAAAATCATAAAACTGAACTGGGGGTAAAATTAACCAGAGGTTCATAGCTATGGCTGGCAGTGGTCTGCAGACAGGATGGGCATAAAAAAGGGTGTGGTGTCTTCCCATTGGTTGTAGCTGAATGATGGTATTTCATCTGTGAGATACCCACCAGCTACATTCAGCCAGAGATTCTGCATCTGTCAAGGTAATGCAGCCCAGTGGGTGAGCATAACCTGCGTCCACCTGCGCCGCTGGCATCGACTACTCTCCCATCATCAGCACTATTCATGAAAGGAACACGTTGTCACCTGGCGACCGGAGTACAAATTGACGGAGCGGACTCCGTTGGTGACTTAACAGCCGTGTGCGGCAATGATGCAAACCTGGCTGCAGGCCATCCTCAGGGAAATGTGACACACGTGCCTTGTATGGCTCACGTGTTGAACCGAATTCTCCAGCAATTTTTAAAACACCATCACGGCCTACATGGACTTGTGCAGCGGGCACGCTCGCTATGTGCTCACTTCCATCGTGCGCACACAGCAGCTCAACAACTTTCATCACTCCGGAAGTCTTAGGGTCTGGCAGTTAAACGCCGGAAATGCGATGTTCCGACACGCAGGAATTGGAATCTGCACATGTTGCAGCGTGTGTGGCAGCACCGCAGAGCCCTGCTGAAATACGGTATGACATATAGCCTGGGATAACTTGATCAAGAGGTGGTGCAGATCACGCTGCTGGAGTGGTGTCAGATCAAGGACCTATGCACCCTGCTACACAGTTCACAAATGTCGACGAAGATGTTTAGCACTGGCAATGTCATTCTCAGCGTGACAATTCTGGTCATCTACATGATGGAGCACACTGTAATTATTATTCGGAGTCAGGTGTTGGGACAAGAGGAAGGGGAGGAAGTACAGGAGGAGTCATATGCGGAAGGGATAACAAGATCTACGAGGTCCAGATGGTCAGCGGCACCTATGCGGCATTCATGGTGAGGGAGAGGGATTAACAAGGGCGCATAGTATCAGCAAAAAGTGTTGATGAAAGTGCAGGAGCCCATGAAGAAATGGAGGACGAACTGGCGATGGGCATGGAAGACTCAGCAGATGAGTGAGAGCTTGCTCACATTTCGGTTGTGCGAGGTTGTGGGGAGAGGGCAGAGGAAGGATGCACGATTCTCACCTCTCTGCCACCAACACACCAAGGACTTGGTCCTCCTGGATGCACAAGACACATGAGCGCCTTCTTGCTGCACTACCTACATGACCCTCGGATTGTATGAATTTGAAGTAATCCTGAATACTGAGTTGCCACACTGTTAGATCCCCGGTACAAGACAAAATTTGGCGAAC
This sequence comes from Anomaloglossus baeobatrachus, assembly GCF_048569485.1. NCBI lineage: Eukaryota > Metazoa > Chordata > Amphibia > Anura > Aromobatidae > Anomaloglossus > Anomaloglossus baeobatrachus. Next base: position 407,459,703 of record NC_134354.1, on the reverse strand, counting down.
TAATTCCTGCCATAGAAATGGACGCACGTATACAGGAGTATCTGCAGAATGGGGTACGCAATCTTAGATCTACTTTTCCACTAAACACCAGTGCTGCACAGAGTGAATCTCAACGCTTTGTCATGGATAGGAGGAAATGGTCTTTTCCTTGTCCACATCGGAGGGACCGAGGGATGGCTGCTGTGCTGAGATGGCGTTGAGTACGGTGTCCCTGCACAGTTGCACTTTTGGTCATATCCCAAAATGAGTTGAAAAAGGACAGATGCTGTTGGAAAGGGGAACAGGTGTGTTGGAAAGGGGAAAAAAGTTTTGGTCCGTGGATTTGGTGGTTAAGCAACTGTAACATTTGCTGAAGAAACACCATCTGTTACAGTGGGACTGGCAGATTTGGATAAAGTGGTATATAATCTGTGACCGCTATATAACGAAAATTAATAAGAAAAGAAAGAGAAAGGTATATATCCCCATCCAGTTGGAAAAGGAGAGGTTAGCAACTGGAAGGTTTGGTGGAGGATACAGAGCTGTGTGGCTATGAAACTAATAGTAGCCTGAACCGAGTTAGACGCCATTCGGATCTGGAGACTGTGAGCCCTGTTAGCGTCACAGGGTCCACATGCCCGCCCAGCCCAGGAACTCACTGTTAACAACACAGGGGCCATTGAGTACGCTGACCGTGTGCGTAGGGGCACACCTGTGGACAGCAGGCGCATCAGCAGCAGCAGGCCTGTTAATGCCACTGGGCTGCACAAGCAGGACTGGTAGGACAGGAGCTGGTCTTAACCGTTCTGCGTTACCAACTGTGGTGGTGGCCTGCATCGACACCCTATCCCTGCCTACCTCTGGCCTAAAGCCGCAATGGGTTCAACACATGGAGGTGTGCTCTTTCGGAGCATAATAGAAGACTGCGCACCTCCTTGTTGGCTCCAGCCCCTTTTATAACCTGGGTCCGCCCCAAACCAGGGTGAACCACAATGCACCTCCTGGAGACAAAAGTAGAGTGACACGTCATGAGTGGCATAACTAGCGTCCTATTTGGAACCGCAACTTCAATGATGACCTCATGGCTGCCATGACCCAAACACCTAACCAGTCATCGTCTGACCATCAATAATGCGGTGACAAGTCATAGGTGTGGGCCTCTGCAAGCCATTTGGGAGGACACCTGATGCCCTGTGGTCTATATGGGACCCCCACATCAGGGCCAGGGCCAAAGAGTTCATTACCGGACCTAGTCTCTGATGCAGTAAGTGCCTGAGCATGCTCAGTAGCATGAAATACAGTCTCTGAAAAAAGACTATCAGCTTTAGCATGGTGTCTAGGCACAAAACAGGACTTAGACCCGGCACGGAATGCAAGCACCTGTGCAAAGAGGCTTTTCACACTTAGTGTGGGAGCATGCGCTGTATCCCGAAAAGAAGACTTAGCGTCAGGAATAACACAGTCAGGCTGAGCATACTCACTAGGCGAAACACTGTAATTATGCTGCAGCTGGGGTACATCGGCACACGCATGCGCACTAGCTGCCTCTCCACACTTAGACGTGGAGGGGAAATTGCTCTTGGAGATGCTGTCTATGAACAGAAGGAAAAGCTAAAGGAAGCCTGACTTTCTATCCCTCCGAATTATGAAATGCAGCAATGAATTCCATGAGTTTGCTATAACATTAGCGTAGCAAAATGTGCATGAGGGTGTCATGTAGAGGTGCTAGAAATAGCTTGTCACCAGTGGGGCACTAATGGAATACAACAGCCAGTTCTATGATGCCACTAAATAGCAGTATTTTTTGCTATCATTATAGCTTATTAAAAACAGAGCAGGAGGGTGTCATGCAGAGGTGCTGCACATAGATTTGCAGTAGTGTGACTAGACAAAAGTCCAATAGCCACGTTTAGGATGCCAATAGGTACACTGAGTGTTTGCTAGTATAATGGCTTAGTTTGAAAAAGTTTGAGTGTGCAATGCAGGCAGACGTGCTGCAAATATCTTTACAATAGTGTGAATAGACAAAAGTACAATAGCCACGTTTAGGATGCTACTAGGTACACTGAGTGTTTGCTAGTATAATGGCTTAGTTTAAAAAAGGTGGAGTGTGCAATGCAGGCAGACGTGCTGCAAATATGTTTACAATAGTGTGAATAGACAAAAGTCCAATAGCCACGTTTAGGATGCCACTAGGTACACTGACTGTTTGCTAGTATAATGGCTTAGTTTAAAAAAGTTTGAGTGTGCAATGCAGGCAGACGTGCTGCAAATATGTTTACAATAGTGTGAATAGACAAAAGTACAATAGCCACGTTTAGGATGCCACTAGGTACACTGACTGTTTGCTAGTATAATGGCTTAGTTTAAAAAAGTTTGAGTGTGCAATGCAGGCAGACGTGCTGCAAATATGTTTACAATAGTGTGAATAGACAAAAGTACAATAGCCACGTTTAGGATGCCACTAGGTACACTGAGTGTTTGCTAGTATAATGGCTTAGTTTGAAAAAGTTTGAGTGTGCAATGCAGGCAGACGTGCTGCAAATATGTTTACAATAGTGTGAATAGACAAAAGTACAATAGCCACGTTTAGGATGCCACTAGGTACACTGACTGTTTGCTAGTATAATGGCTTAGTTTAAAAAAGGTGGAGTGTGCAATGCAGGCAGACGTGCTGCAAATATCTTTACAATAGTGTGAATAGACAAAAGTACAATAGCCACGTTTAGGATGCCACTCGGTACACAGAGTGTTTGCTAGTATAATGGCTTAGTTTAAAAAAGTTTGAGTGTGCAATGCAGGCAGACGTGCTGCAAATATGTTTACAATAGTGTGAATAGACAAAAGTACAATAGCCACGTTTAGGATGCCACTAGGTACACTGAGTGTTTGCTAGTATAATGGCTTAGTTTGAAAAAGTTTGAGTGTGCAATGCAGGCAGACGTGCTGCAAATATGTTTACAATAGTGTGAATAGACAAAAGTACAATAGCCACGTTTAGAATGCCACTAGGTACACTGACTGTTTGCTAGTATAATGGCTTAGTTATAATGAGTTGGAGTGTGCAATGCAGGCAGACGTGCTGCAAATATGTTTACAATAGTGTGAATAGACAAAAGTACAATAGCCACGTTTAGGATGCCACTAGGTACACTGAGTGTTTGCTAGTAAAATGGCTTAGTTTAAAAAAGTTGGAGTGTGCAATGCAGGCAGACGTGCTCTGCAAATGTCTTTGCACTAGTGGGACTATAGCAAAGTCCAATAGCCACGTTTAGGATGCCACTAGGTACACTGACTGTTTGCTAGTATAATGGCTTAGTTAAAAAGAGTTGGAGTCTGCAATGCAGGCAGACGTGCTCTGCAAATGTCTTTGCACTAGTGGGACTATAGCAAAGTCCAATAGCCACGTTTAGGATGCCACTAGGTACACTGACTGTTTGCTAGTATAATGGCTTAGTTAAAAAGAGTTGGAGTCTGCAATGCAGGCAGACGTGCTCTGCAAATGTCTTTGCACTAGTGGGACTATAGCAAAGTCCAATAGCCACGTTTAGGATGCCACTAGGTACACTGAGTGTTTGCTAGTATAATGGCTTAGTTATAATGAGTTGGAGTGTGCAGAGGACAGGAGGGTACAGTGGCAGGATTGTGGGGCTCTGGGTAGAGGAATGGAAGCCTGCCTTTCTATTCCCTCCTAATAGGGAAATGCAGGGAGGAAATCCCTGACCTTGGCTACACAGACGCTGTTGCTGTTTTCAGGACCTGTCACCTATGGCTCTCTGACCCTGCCGGTTTGAGCCCTTAAAAGGACTGCTAGAATGTGCTCTCACTAAGCTGTCTAACGCTGTGTATGCAGCGCATACAGCTGTATCGGCGATAGGACTCAGGAGGACGGAGCTGCGACAGTGATGTCTGACACCAAAGACGCAGAAGGCAGATAATGGCGTCCTGGGAGGAAAATGTCCGTTTTTATAATGCAGGGACATGTGATATGGACATCCTATCACACATGCCGTTGCTTCTCTGGCTAAAAGTCCACTTAGCTGTGTGTGTGTCTGGGATTGGCTGACATGCTGGCCCGCCCCACTACACGCGCGCGCTTAGGGAAGGAAGACAAGAAAAAAAAAAAAAAATGGCGATCGCCATTATAGAAACAGCAGTGATCTGAAGGCGCTGTTCACGCACACTATACACTGAAATGTCATAATAGTGTGATTCACAGAGTGACTTACACTATTACAGCAGAAACCAAGCTAGGATTTAGCTGTTTTTTTGCTGCTAGAACCGTTCTCGAACGTTTCTAGAACTATCGAGCTTTTGCAAAAAAGCTCGAGTTCTAGTTCGATCTAGAACATGCCCCAAAATCACTCGAGCCTAGAACTGGAGAACCACGAACCACGAACCGCGCTTAACTCTAGTTAGCAGGCAGAGTGCCAGAATCTACTTTCCACAAATCTAGATGCCAACATGACAGTTAGCGATGCCTGTAAAAATCTCCTTATAATAAGTACCCCTCTCTCTAATAGGTGCCTCTGGCCCCGTTTTTTCTGGATGGAGATGATCAAAACTCCTAAAAACGTGCTCAGCATGGATATCAAAAGCTGGTACACAAGTCCTCTCCTCAAGACCTTAAGGCCGCAAATGAACTAAATACTGCAACAAAAAGTGCACGAAACAGGAATAAACAATTTTTGAAATCTGAAACTCTAATGACTCCTCAACTAGGACCAAAGGCTGTGATAATGGAAGAGAGGTTCCAGAAGCCATGCATTGTTTTAACAGATACCTATGAAAAATATTATGGATTTTGAATGATGAAAAAATAGCAACAGAAAGAGGAGATAAAAACTCCTCCAAAAATTTAATATACTCACAGCAAAAAAGAGGGCAACCAGTCCAGTTAGCCCAGGCCAACACATCTAATGCACCAACAGGATGCAGACAAACCTCTCAACATGATGGACACTTCACAGGTGCAAGGTAAATTGCACACTAGTGGCGCGCATAGGGCACTGTTCACACTCGTATGCGCATGGTATCCAGCCAGCAACCTATTATCACGCCTTTATATATTGGACTGGTTGCCCTCTTTTTTGCTGTGAGTATATTAGATTTTGAATGATGCCAGAAGTGTCGGGTGAAACGCTACAGGATTAATGACCGCAGTAATTTTATACAGGCCAATAAACAGGGGTTCTAACTTCAATGAAGGTATTTTGAGTTTAATGTTAACCATACCAGATCACCTACACACAGGTCTGGACCAGGTACACGTCTATAATCAGTCTCACTTTTATATTCAGAACTCATGTTACGCAAACGTTGCTAAATCTTTTCCCATATAAACAATATAGATGAGACAAATAACTCCTCCCCAGGTACCCCTGCTGAGTGCTCCTCCTGAAACATAGAAAACTGGGGATGCCAACCATAAATACAAAAAATTGACGATGCCCTAGTGGATTCATGACAACAATTATTAATGGCCAATTTAGTTAGAGGAAGGAAAGAGGACCACTCTTCGTGATTATCAGCTACAAAACAATGTAAATACTGCTCTAAATTCTGATTTACACGTTCTGTTTCCCAATTATACTGAGGGTGGAACACTAAAGAATGAGATTAATCCCTAATCCTTAATCCCTAACCGTGAGCAAAACGCTCTCCAAAACTTAGCAATGAACCGAGTTACTCTATTGGAGACACTATTAGAGAAAAATCCATGGAGTTTAACAAGTTCCCGAAAAAAAACATGAGCTAAAGTCTTGGCATTAGGTAAGGATGGTAAGGAGGTAAAATGTGTAATTTTAGAAAACCTATCAACAATTACCAAAATTACTACCAGCAGAGGAGGGTAAATCTAATATATAAAGCTGAGTGTATATATGTGTGTGTGTGTGTTTGTGTGTGTTTGTGTGTGTGTGTGTGTGTGTATGTGTGTATGTCTGCTAAAGGAATCCGCACCGTCACATTTACAATCATGAAATTTTGTACAGACACCCCATGTGACTCAGGGAATGTCATAGACTATGTTTTGACAGGAAAATGTAACCCCTCGCTTTACAGTTACACTCCAAAAATCATGTCTCCATTAAAGTCAATGGAGATAGGAGCTACAGCTTATTAATAGCAGCTGTGAGTGGTTGCTATAGGAAGAAAATAAATTGTTAGTATAAGAAGTCTATGTGTGAGGTAATAAAAGGTCGGTGGGGAGACGGATAGAGACAGAAAGAGACAGAGAGACATAAGCACAGAGACTGACAGACAGGGAAAGAGACAGAGAGAGAGACAGTCAAAGAGACAGAGAGACAGACAGAGACAGACAGGGAAAGAGACAGAGGGGGAAAGAGACAGACAGGGAAAGACACAGATGGGGAAAAGAGACAGACGGGGAAAGAAACAGAGGGGGAAAGAGACAGAGGGGGAAAGCGACAGAGGGGGAAAGAGACAGATGGGAAAAGAGACAGAAGGGAAAAGAGACAGAGGGGAAAGAGACAAACTGGGAAAGAGACAGAGACAGACTGGGAAAGAGACAGTGGGGGAAAACAGACAGAGGGGGAAAAGAGACAGAGGGGGAAAGAGACTGAGGGGGAAAAGAGACAGAGGGGGAAAGAGAGAGACCTGGAATGAGACAGACAGACAGACACAGAGATAGAGAGACAGACAGAGAGACTGATACAGAGACAGTCAGAGATATACACAGACAGACAGACAGACAGACATGGATAGGGACTGACACACAGTCAGACAGGGAAAGAGACAGACACACAGAAAGAGCCACACACACAGACAGAGACAGAGACAGACACACAGAAAGAGACAGACACACAGGCAGAAGAGATAGACAGACAGACACATACAGACAGACTGGGAGAGAGACAAAGAGACTACAGCTAGTTGATGATAAAATCCAAAGAATTGTCTGACTAATGTTGACTGGGAACACTCAAAGGGTCAACATCCAGAAGGATGACAGTGAGATGTCTTAGAGCGCGCACAGGCAGATACATAGGATACCACATTCCTCCAAATTTTGGGCCACCAAAAGTGACGCAATATGAGATCAAGAGTTTCTTTTGTCCCACGGTGACCAGGAAAAACAGAATAATGATTTTACACCAAAACCTTAAGTGGAAGATTCAGAGGGACAAATGATTTGTTCACCAGAACCCCAGACACCGTATCAAATTATGCTTCTGCAATCTCAAATTCAAAATCCGTATTAAGTGCCATTCCTTTCTGAAAAATGGGGACAAGTTCCTTGCAGGGTTCCCCCCTGGAAAACTCCTGGATAAATCATTGGCCTTAATGTCTTTGGAACCAGGGTGATCACTTACAAAGAAATTAAACCTATTGAAAAGCAACGATCATCAAGCTTGTTTCAGTATAAACTGATTTGCAGACTCAAAGTAGAGAAGATTCTTATGGTCAGTATTACTGTAGCAAGATGAATAGCTCCCTCCAAAAGTGTAGGTATTATTCCAATGATAATTTGCTTGCAAGTAAATCCCTGTTACCAATATTGTTAATTACGTTCTGCCGATGATTGTTTTTTTAGAGAAAAAAAGCGCATGGACACAGCTTACCAAGAAACGAACCGTGAGACAACACAGCTCCTACACCCAATTCTGATGCATCGACCTCCACCGTAAAAGGCTGAGATACATCAGGCTTAATCAATATAGGTACCAATAAGAAGCATTTTTTAAGACAGTCAAACACATACAGAGCACCTTCAGACCATCTTAAGAAGTCCGTACCTTTTTTAGTCATGTCACTGAGAGGTCTTCCTATGACAGAAAAGTTCTTAGTAAAATTTTTTGTAATATATTGCAAAATCTAAAAAACATTGCAGTGCCTTAGCGTTTCCAGGACGGTCCCATTTTAATATACCCTGTCATTTAGTAGAACCCATCCGGACTTATATACCCATAAAAAAAAGTTCCTGTACGGCGAATACAAACTTCTCCAGTTTAGCATGCAACTTATTCTCTCTGAGAATTTGTAGTACCTGTCTGACATGTTCCAAATGAGACTCATAATCATTGAGTATACGAGAATGTCATCTAAGTAAATTATTACAGATGAGAAAAAACATCATTAACAAAGGGTTGGAATAATGCCAAATTGTCGGTAAGCCCAAATGTCATCACCAGGTTTTTGAAGTGGCCCTCTGACAAAGGATGTTTTCCACTCATCCCCCTGTTTGACCTGACTTGGCTAAGCAGGTGAACTTGAATACCATTTGTGTAGGAAGACCCTTGAGCATATAACATTAAATCCTTTCTGATTACAGTACCCCTATACGAAGTTCCAGCCCATGTACACACTCCGAAAAGTCCTGCAGAGTAAGAGATGAAGAATCAGTGGCAAATATCTGAATAGGATTTGATGACACCTTGCTGTGGAACTAGCAAACTGATCATTGGTCATGTTTGCCCCTGAACCATTGTCTAGAAAACAGTAATAGGAATTTCTTGACCCCAACCATACCCCAGGTGGATATTAAACATTGAGAAACCATTGTGGAGGATACAGTCATATGAAAAAGTTTGGGCACCCCTATTAATGTTAACCTTTTTTCTTTATAACAATTTGGGTTTTTGCAACAGCTATTTCAGTTTCATATATCTAATAACTGATGGACTGAGTAATATTTCTGGATTGAAATGAGGTTTATTGTACTAACAGAAAATGTGCAATCCGCATTTAAACAAAATTTGACCGATGCAAAAGTATGGGCACCTCAACATAAAAGTGACATTAATATTTTGTAGATCCTCCTTTTGCAAAAATCACAGCCTCTAGTCGCTTCCTGTAGCTTTTAATGAGTTCCTGGATCCTGGATGAAGGTATATTTGACCATTCCTGTTTACAAAACAGTTCCAGTTCAGTTAAGTTTGATGGTCGCCGAGCATGGACAGCACGCTTCAAATCATCCCACAGATTTTCAATGATATTCAGGTCTGGGGACTGGGATTGCCATTCCAGAACATTGTAATTGTTCCTCTGCATGAATGCCTGAGTAGATTTGGAGCAGTGTTTTGGATCATTGTCTTGCTGAAATATCCATCCCCTGCATAACTTCAACTTCGTCACTGATTCTTGCACATTATTGTCAAGAATCTGCTGATACTGAGTTGAATCCATGTGACCCTCAACTTTAACAAGATTCCCGGTGCCGGCATTGGCCACACAGCCCCAAAGCATGATGGAACCTCCACCAAATTTTACTGTGGGTAGCAAGTGCTTTTCTTGGAATGCCGTGTTTTTTTGCCTCCATGCATAACGCCTTTTTGTATGACCAAACAACTCAATCTTTGTTTCATCAGTCCACAGAACCTTCTTCCAAAATGTAACTGGCTTGTCCAAATGTGCTTTTGCATATCTCAGGCGACTCTGTTTGTGGCGTGCTTGCAGAAACGGCTTCTTTCACATCACTCTCCCATACAGCTTCTCCTTGTGCAACGTGCACTGTATTGTTGACCGATGCACATTGACACCATCTGCAGCAAGATGAAGCTGCAGGTCTTTGGAGGTGGTCTGTGGATTGTCCTTGACTGTTCTCACCATTCTTCTTCTCTGCCTTTCTGCTATTTCTCTTGGCCTGCCACTTCTGGGCTTAACAAGAACTGTACCTGTCTTCTTCCATTTCCTTACTATGTTCCTCATAGTGGAAACTGACAGTTTAAATGTCTGAGACAACTTTTTGTATCCTTCCCCTGAACAACTTTGTTGAATAATCTTTGTTTTCAGATCATTTGAGAGTTGTTTTGAGGAGCCCATGATGCCACTCTTCATAGGAGATTCAAATAGGAGAACAACTTCAAGTGGCCACCTTAAATACCTTTTCTCATGATTGGATACACCTGCCTATGAAGTTCAAAGCTCAATGAGGTTACAAAACCAATTTAGTGCTTTAGTAAGTCAGTAAAAAGAAGTTAGGAGTGTTCAAAACAAGAAATTGATAAGGGTGCCCATACTTTTGCACCAGTCAAATTTTGTTTAAATGCGGATTGCACATTTTCTGTTAGTACAATAAACCTCATTTGAATCCAGAAATATTACTCAGTCCGTCAGTTATTAGATATATGAAACTGAAATAGCTGTTGCAAAAACCCAAGTTGTTATAAAGAAAAAAGGTTAACATTAATAGGGGTGCCCAAACTTTTTCATATGACTGTTGTGAGACTGTGACCGGGGTTATCTATGACGGCCGGTATGTCTCGCCCCGGTTGTGCTCACTCCATAATAGAAAGTAGGTCCACTCCAGGGTTAATGCTGTTTCCCTACAGGCTGAAGGAAGGGTTAAATGGAAACAGGAACGAGGGCAGGTGTGCCGGGTGTGAGGGAGTGAACAGAACTCCCTGGGCTCTCTGCTGGAGAGGCACATGTATATTGTTGTGGACTTTCATTTGGACATTAAAACCGTGTGCTGTGAACCTTAATGCCTGGATCCCGTGTCTTCTGCTGCGCAGCCGACCGTGCTACCTCACACTGTATATAGAAACAACAAAGAGCCAGCACCAATGTGCACTAAGGCATCAAATATTCCAAACTGCATTATAAAAATTTTTTTTTTTTTTTTTTTTTTTTGAGATTTTTGGCAAAAAATTGCAATTTCTTGAGCTGCTTCGCCACGTCACGGCAAATCTCATTTGAAGCAGTCCTACACTAAAATATTTTTATAAAATGTGCCATGCAGCCTCACACTGTATATGTAGACCGAGGTTGGGATCCTCAAAATAACCTCGTTCTAATTGTTTTCCAACTGCCAACTTTCCTTGGGTACTGAGGGACAGGCATTGGTCAAGTGTTCCTTTTTGCTACAGTAAAAACAGATTCCACCCTTTTTTAGTGGAGTGATGCCCCTGCCCCCCCCCCCTCCACAGAGTGTTCCTCTGAACCGTAAGGGCTCGGGTGAAGCCTCTGAAGGAAATACAGGTATAGAAACCATCTCACCAGATGATTCAGATTCATGGAGCCTCTGCCGAAATCGGCAATCAATACATGTTTAGCTCACACTAAAGAAGGAGGGGTCTCATACATAACCATTGCCTCCTTTACTCTCTCGGACAACCCCTGGAAAAGCTGGCTTTTCAGTGCAGAGTCGTTCCACTCTGTGTCCGTGGACCAGCCCTGGAACTCAGCGCAATAATCCTCTGCAGGCCAATTCTTCTCTTGTAGTGAACGAATCTTAAACTCTGATAATCATAGATGAGCCTGAAAGCTGAAAAAAACCTGTCCATATTAAAAAATACAGGAGAATTAGAGGGCAAGGAAAAGGCTCCCACTTTGTGGGTCACCTTTTAAAAATAATTAATTACAACTCGCCGTTCCTCACCTCCAGAGGAGTAGGTACGTAAGAGGAAATACAACTTACATTCCTCTCTGAACATGGAAAACCGGCTGCACTCACCTGACAATGTTTGCGGGAGAGGCAGCTTTGGCTTTAATGATCCAGAGACCAAGACAGATTGTATCAATGTGGTGGACTGAGCTTGCTGCTGTACTTCCTTTTTTAGTTCAGCCACCTGGAGAGACAAGGTCTGCAATTGTCTAGCTAGTTCAGCAACCGAGTTCATGCTAAAATGTAGTGAATGTGCGGCCAGCTATAATTTCATGTGACTGCAGGATAGCGAGGGACAGAGGGCTCCTATACTGTCCCCCATGCTAAGGGATCCTAGGCTATCCCTGACCTCTGGATTACCCCTGAAGGTGGAGACGTTGGAGTCCCATTCCTTGGTATACGTGCATATGTCTGTGCGTAAGTCCGTGTCTGCGTTCAGCATGTGCTGTTAGTGTGCTATACGCGTGACTTCCACATAGCACACGGGCAGCATTAACTTGTATACTTACCTGTCCATGGTGCTGATGTCTCCGGCGATGCTGTTGCTTCTGGTCCTCGGTGCAGTGAATTTGCAATGAGCATAATGAGCGGGGGTCAGAAGAAAGTGACAGCAGTAGCAGAGACAGCAGCGGTGGAGAAGATAAGTGTAGAAATTAATTTTATTTCACAGAAATGTGGTGTTTTCTCCGGTACGTGTCACACTGATGTCACAAGGATCACATCTATGTGGTCCGTGTGACACCAGCGCTGCCGGAAGAAAACGGACATGTTTACGTGTGGAGCACACGGACACACGTTTGCTCCACATGGACACACGGTCCATGTGAAAACACACAGGTGTGCGCAGACCTATTGATTTTAATGCGTTTACGTGTGTCAATGTTTACAGCACATGTAAAAATGGACCTCACACGTACCGGCGACATGGATATGTGAAGAGGGCCTATGACAGACAGGGGAAAATCAAAACTCAGACACTCTGCAAACTCACAGAAATAAACAGTAAGAGACTAAGAAGAAAAGCAAGAGCATGAAGGCAGCAACAAAAAGACAACAAGGGTTAATACCACAACCGCTCACAGCAATAATGCACATTAATCACCAGTAAGTCTGGATCACAATACCTCACCAAACAAGTATTGGTAAGCTATAGCTGGCATTAATGGAATAGTACAGCCAGCATATACAGAAGGGAAGCAAACGTTACTTGCTCCTCCAGAATATGTGATCAAGGAGACTAACCAGCAGCCCAGCAGAGCTTAACTCTTGCTAGCCTGCCTAAGTCTGTGGGTCGACGCACATGTCTTCCTGCACTGATTACAGACATCAGAGAATTTAGCAGGCAGAGCAGAATTTGAATTTTCCACAGATCATTATACCGCCATGACAGTTGTCGATGCTTGCAATGAGATCAGTGATAGCAGACTGTAAGGCACTACATGCCTCAGGAGAAAGCCTTTCAATTTTATGCTATTTGGGGGTTGTGTTCTTTTTATCCCTGTATGATGCCTCCTGCTTATGATTGGTAAACTTTATGTAGACAGAGAAGTACAGAATAATTTATGGTAATGCCCACTTGGGGCTATCATAAATTATAACCTAAATTTACAAGCTGTAATCTCCACAACGATGATGAGAAATTAAAACTATGCTTTAGTTCTGCAGCAAATATTGTCATGCAGTGACTACCGGGTATAAGAGAACTGCAGGCGAGCACTGCAACACACAGGGTTCACTGGGAACACAATTCAATGGGGGGCCCTGGCGTTAGACAGAAAGGATCAGGGTCACCTACTAACACCTGAGGCTCACATCTGCACTCCCAAATGTCCCTATATGGGTCCTACCCCCATCGCCGATCGCGTGCCTTGCTGACCCTAAACTTACCCTGGCCCTTTCTTGTGATGACCAGCGAGATGCTAGATCTTGCCACTACAATAAGACAACACGAGGTAGGAAAGACAAACAAGGAAAAAAAACACAACAAATAAAACTTCTGGCAGAAAATTCTCAGCTGCAACGGAAGCGACACCTTAGCTCTCTCCAGACACTGGTTGCTTCCAAGAGGACAGCAATATGACTGAGATATAGCAGACAGTCAATGTTGGATGGAATTAAATATGTTCCAACTCAGGGTAAATTGTGAGTGGGCACTAAAGCCGATTTGCGATCCACAATGCACTGTTATCTTCTGGTTCCTGATCACCTCCGAGATCACGTCAGGCCGTGCCACACATGACAACTATTCCATGAATAAAACATATTTTTGAAATTTCTTACTTTTATTATCTTAGGATATACCATAATCTATATATATAATTGCCTTATTCTGTCTGTCTGTCTGTCTGTCTGTCTTGCTCCAAAATTCTGTTCTTACCGCGACAAGCATCTCATTGGCCGCTCGCCTCGGCTCCGCCCCCCGCATGGATTGGCCACTTGTCCAGGCTCCGCCCCCACATGGATTGGCCTCTCGCCCCGGCCCCCTGCATGCATTGGCAACTCGGCCACGCCCCGCCCCCCTCACGCATTGCACGCTCGCTCTGGCCCCGCCCCCGCACACATTCCCCGAACCGACACGGAGCCCCGACTCCCAGGTGAGTGCTGTACCCCCGGGAGCCCACATCAGCGTACGCCGACACATACCCTCGCATTGCTGGGGTTGCCGGCGTACGCTGGTGTGGGCTCCCATGCGAGCGGGGGGCGGGGTACGCTGGTAACCATGGTACACATCGAGTAATATTGTGTAGCATGGTTACCAGCGTACACCGGCTCCCAGGTTAGCGCATCAAGGTCCTGCAGCGGCGGAACACACACACACGCACACACATAAGAACAGACACACACACACACATCAGATCACACTCACTCTCACACACACCTCACACACACATCAGATCGCATCCACACACTCACAACATCCCGTGATATCGCTTGCTTCTCGGCGGCGATACTGTGCATGCAGTGACCTTCCAGGACCTGCCGGAGGATCACATGGCCAGAAGCATGTGGTATCTCCGGATGTTGTGAGTGTGAGCGCGTATGTGCAATATCGTCAATGTTTGTGTGCGTGTATGCGATCGGGTGTGTGCGTGTATGCGATCGGGTGTGTGCGTGTATGCGAATGGGTGTGAGCGTGTGTTCCATCGGGTGTGTGCGTGTCGGCAGAAGGCAGAGGAGCATTGCGTGCAGCACAGCTACTGGGACCGCCCACCGGAGGGCACAGGCAGAAGTGGGGTGTGAGTGTATGCGATCAGATGTGTGCGTGTATACTGTCTGATGTGTGACTGTGGAGCACGATGGGGGGTGCACAGCATGGGGGATGGAGCACGATGGGGAGTGCGCAGCATGGGGGATGGAGCACGATGGGGAGTGCGCAGCATGGGGGATGGAGCACGATGGGGGGTGCGCAGCATGGGGGATGGAGCACGATGGGGGGTGCGCAGCATGGGGGATGGAGCACGATGGGGGTGCGCAGCATGGGGGGATGGAGCACGATGGGGGATGGGCAGCATGGGGGATGGAGCACGATGGGGGGTGCGCAGCATGGGGGATGGAGCACGATGAGGGGTGCGCAGCATGGGGGATGGAGCATGATGGGGGGTGCACAGCATGGGGGATGGAGCACGATGGGGGGTGCGCAGCATGGGGGATGGAGCACGATGGGGGTTGCACACCTCCCCCCAAAACACACACACACACCGCCACACACGCACTGCACAACACACCACACACACACTGGGAACCACAAACACCGCCCTACACAGACACCCACACACAGACAACGCCGCACACACACAACACCCAACACACAAACACCGCGGCACACACAAATATACGCACATACCGCACAACACACACATTGCACAAAACATACCTCCCCCAAAACACGATGGGGGGTGCGCAGCATGGGGGATGGAGCACGATAGGGGGTGCGCAGCATGGGGGATGGAGCACGATGGGGGGTGCACACCTCCCCCCAAAACACACACACACACCGCCACACACGCACTGCACAACACACCACACACACACTGGGAACCACAAACACCGCCCTACACAGACACCCACACACACAGACAACGCCACACACACAAATATACGCACATACTGCACAACACACACATTGCACAAAACATACCTCCCCCCAAAACACACACACCCCACACCCACACAAACCGCGCAACACACACAACGCTACAGACACACAGCGCTCCACAAACAACGCAACACACACAATGCAACACACAAACAACACCGCTCTCACCCCCCGCCACACCCAGACAACACCCAGAACATGTACAGCGCCCTACACAAACACTTGGTAACTACACACAACAACATCTATATATATATATACATATATAACAAAAATCATACATTAACTACACAATACGTAAATTCTAGAATACCCGATGCGTAGAATCGGGCCACCTACTTGTCTAATATAAAAAGCTGAATGTGTGTATGTATGTGTGTGTGTGTATGTATATATGTCCGGGATTGGCATCTGCACCGTCGCAGCTACAGCAACAAAATTTTGCACACTCACACTTCTGGACCCTGAGAAAGTCATAGGTTATGTTTTGAGGGGAAATTTTAATCCCGCACTTTACAGTTATTCACAAAAAAACCTGCCTCTATTAAAGCAAATGGAGCTGGGAGCCACAGTGCAGCCAGAACTTCAGAAGAATGCGCAGCCACGCCCTTAAATGGAATGTTGGCGTATCACAATGCAGCCATGGAAAGAGACAGACACAGACAGGGAAAGAGGCAGACCCAGACAGGGTAAGAAACAGACATAGACAGGGTAAGAGACAGACACAAAGACACAGACACAGAAAAAGAGACAGACTGACAGGGAAAGAGACAGACAGAAAAAGAGACAGAGACAGACACAAGGAAACAGACAGACAGGGAAAGAAAGGAAAAGAGACAGACAGGGTAAGAGACAGAAAAAGATAGGTAAAGACACAGACGAAGAGACAGACAGGGAAAGAGACAGAAAGGGAAAGTGAGGGAAAGAGAGAGACAGGGAAAGAGACAGACAGGGAAAGTGACAGAGATAGATAGACAGACAGGGAAAGACATTGATAGACAGACAAGGAAAGAGATTGAGACAGACGGAGAAAGAGACAGAGACAGTCAGAGACAGACAGGGAAAGAGACAGACAGACAAAGAGATAGAGAGAGAGATATGTACAGAGGGGGAGACAGACAGAGAATGGGAGAGAAACAGAGAGACAGTTACTATCCCGGGCGTTAATACATTCTATTTATACATTCTATCCCGGGAATGTTAATACATTCTATTTTGTTAACAACAGTTATTAACCCGGGTGAAGCTGGGTAGTACAGCTAGTTTATAATAAGCCCAACTGGACAGTAACAGAAATTCTTCTCTTGTTGTGTGTACATTGTTCCTTGCATGACATTACACAACCATAAGCTGGAGGAAACCTGCAGGGGAAAAAAGAACAAATACTGCTCTCAGCCCTGATCTCTGCAGCTACTGTGTAGAAAGTAGTAGATTTCTGAATCCATATAGCACCTGACCCACACACTGTCAGGATTCTTCAGTATTGCAGTGACAACGGGCGGTTATGTGATTAGAAGTATGCAACTTACATACATGAATTCAGGTGCTGATTAGATGAGCTCATCCTCACTTAATACAAGTGAAGTGAGCGATTCTCAGCATGTCAAGTCAAAATGTAACCGGAAGGATGCAACGCGCATACTCGCTGTCATGTGACCGCCCACTCTTGGCCTCAATACTGGTGAATCCTGATAGTGTGCAGTTCACTTGCTCTAAGGATTCAATAGTATTCAGTCATACAGAGTGATTGCACTTTCATAAGAAGACCCGTTAACCCCTTTAACTTAGCGGGAGCTATGAGTATTAAGGCTTAGTTAGCCTTTATTGGGATTAGGGAAAGTTCTATTTTTCTATGAGCCAATCCTTACTCTACTCGATAGAGTTTGTCAGGTTTGAAAAAACTGAATTTACAAAACGTGATTGCATTTAAGTTACCTCAGTATTCATATAGCAATGCATTTCCGGGTGTTGTTGAGCTCAACATAGAAGAACGTTAACTCTGCTGGCCCATTAGTTCTGTGTTTTAAGGGACATGGTTGACTGTTTCATTTGAATACCTAAGCCATACCTCCCAACCGTTCCGGGTTCTGCCACGATTTTTCAGGTCTGTCCCGCACTCCTGCAGCTCACAGCTGATGTCCCGACTCCTCCACTAAGTGCAGTGAATAAACTAAATTACATTTTCTTGGGCTCTGAATTATCGGGGCAGCCAGGACCTGAACCCATGGAACCGTGAGCTCATTGTTTCATAGGCAGCAGCTCTCCCAATGAGCCACTGCCTCAACTGGAATGCATAGGAAGATTTGGTTATCTTGACCTCTATATTGCAGTAGAGGAACCAGAAGCAGATTATTCAGCTGCAAAGATGGATGGATGGATAGATGATAGAGGGATGGATGACAGAGGGATGGATGACAGAGGGATGGATGATAGAGGGATGGATGACAGAGGGATGGATGATAGAGGGATGGATGATAGAGGGATGGATGATAGAGGGATGGATGATAGAGGGATGGATCAATGATAGAGGGATGGATGATAGACGGATATATAGATACATGATAGATAAATAGATAGATGCATGATACATGATAGATAGATAATAGATAGATAGATAGATAGATAGATAGATAGATAGATGAATAGATAGATAGATAGACAGACAGACAGACAGACAAACAGACAGACAAACAGACAGACAGACAAACAGACAGACAAACAGACAGACAGACAAACAGACAGACAGACAGACAGACAGATAGACAGACAGATAGACAGATAGACAGATAGACAGATAGACAGATAGACAGATAGACAGATAGACAGATAGACAGATAGACAGATAGACAGATAGACAGATAGACAGATAGACAGATAGACAGATAGATACTGCATCTCTTTGTAGGTGAAGGAAAGAGTCAGATTAATTTATTCCCATAAAATTACTATAAAGAAATGAGGAAAAAAAAACAAACACAATTTTTTTTAGTGTTCTCCACCTTGGATTCAAACCAGCAACTTTCAAACATATCCAGCCACCTCCTAGGCTTTTTACCTGATCTAAGTTGTTGAGCCACTGGGAATCAATGATGTCAGAGGGAGGATTTTACATAAATGAACCTACAATACAGCCTCTGATTACACAGCAGATTACACAGGACACAGAGCTCCATTGTACACAGCAGTGTCTCTATCTCCTGTATTCTACAGGGAGAGGAAAAGAGGTTTTTTTTTCTTTTAATAAAATTACTAAAAATAATAAAAAAAATAGAATAATGCAATTTTATTACACTTTTTATAAAATAATAAACATCACAAATCAGCAGATAACATGGACATATTTGGTGTCCCTGTAATTATAACGACCTGAACAACACAGCGATCAGATTATTGATGAAGATCGGTAAATGGCGTAAAAAAATGGCGCAATTTATTATTTTTCTTTATTAAAACCCATAAAAAATGTAATAAAAATGTATCACTGAGGCCGTGTTCACACGTAGCGTAAATGCTGCGTTTTTTTCTGCAGGTGTCCGCACCATAAGCGCAATAACAATCTCCTCTGATTATTGCGTGTTTGCGGTATTTTTATGCATTGTTCCCTTTATTTGATACATATTTGGCGTAGATGTGAATCCTGAATCTTATAAATAAATAAAACACCAAAACTTCACAGTTCAGCGGCGTCTTTAGACACCGAGGCCAGAGATTACATGACGTCTCATCCACTTTACTTGGACAATTAGTCCGTGTTCACATGTAGTGTAAATGCTGCATTTTTTTCCTACTGTTTTTTGTACATTTATTGTGCTGTATTTATTTTGTCCAAGTAAAGTGGATTCCATGAGAAGACGCCGCTGAACTCTGCAGTTTTGAATTTTTTTTTCTCTGGTGGTTTCTATGTGGAGCTTAAAAAAGGCAGGAAAAAGGGCGTGGTCAAAACTTTGTCCTCTTTCCTTTCTTCAAAAGTTGGGAGGTATGGCTAAGCCAATCCCCTTCACTGTCAGAGTTGATTACCAGATATAATGATCAGCTCTCATTGATGAGGTGTAACATCCTGGTTATTATAATGAATTGTCTACTATGCAATACATGGAGGGGTTGCACCTCCCAGAGGGGAAACCCTTCTTATTCCCCTCTGACTCAGTGAGGGCAATTAAAGAAAGATACCTGTATGTTCTTTAATGAGACAACCCCTTTAGAGCATGCTATTAACAGTCAATACATGATTTAGCAAGGCAACAGCAAGACTCCATTGTCATAAAGAGCTCCCACGGGCATTTCCCTATCTGTTGACCCTGACATTTAGCACATTTTTAGCTATGAAAGTTAATTGCATGAAATTGAGCACTTCTATTTGTTTTTGATGGAATCATGGAATACGTTAAAAGAGACATAGATGTTTATGACAAGCATATATTTTTGCTGAGGTTTGGTTGGGACAAAAGTGCACAATATGGCAATCAGCAAGAGTAATAAATGAGGGTGAGAATGACGATAGCGCACAACTGGTGGGGGGTTGTGTGAGGACACAATACTTACAAGAGTCATGGAATCCGCTGCTGCAGCTTTAGAAAAAAAATCTTCCAGATTGCAAGTCCCTTTAGTGGATATATGATGGTAGCTGGACTGCGCTTGTGGGAATGAAGAAGCCCATAATTTTGTCTCTATGCAAGTCAGTAGTGTGGCCACACCTAGACTACTATGTGCAATTTTGGGCACCATGCATTAGAAGTACATCATTGTTTTAGACATTATTGAGGGCATGAGTGGATTACTGTACAAATACAGGTTATCTAACTTATTTTGTTTGGAAAATCTATGTTTTAGGGGCGATCTTATTACAATGTACAAGAATATGAATGGACAACGCAAAGATCTTCCTAATGAACTTTTTACACTTAGGCCTGCAATGATGAAAAGGGGGCATACACCATGTTTTGAGAAAAAAAGATTTAATCATATCAGATTACGATTCTTTACTGTAAGAGTGTTAGGGCTGGTTCACACTAAGCGACAGCGACAACGAGGTCGCTGTTGCGTCACCATTTTCTGTGACGTAACAGCGACCTTGTAAGTTGCTGTTATGATCTCTACTTAGCTGTCAAACACAGCAGCCGAAGCAGCGATCATAACCGCGAGAGCAGGGAGCCGCGCACAATGCTTAGCGCTGGCTCCTTGCTCTCCTAGCTACAGTACACATCGGGTTAATTAACCCGATGTGTACTGCAGCTACATGTGCAGAGAGCAGGGAGCCGCGCACACTGCTTAGCGCTGGCTCCTTGCTCTCCTAGCTACAGTACACATCGGGTTAATTAACCCGATGTGTACTGCAGCTACATGTGCAGAGAGCCGGAGCCGGCAGCACAGGCAGCGTGAGAGCTGCGGAGGCTGGTAACTAAGGTAAATATCGGGTAACCACCTTGGCTACCCGATGTTTACCCTGGTTACAGCTTACCGCAGCTGCCAGATGCCGGCTCCTGCTCCCTGCTCGCTTCATTTCGTCGCTCTCTCGCTGTCACACACAGCGATGTGTGCGTCACAGTGGGAGAACGCCTTTGAAGAAAACGAACCAGGGCTGTGTGTAACGAGCAGCGATCTCGCAGCAGGGGCCAGATCGCTGCTCAGTGTTACACACAGCGAGATCGCTAATGAGGTCACTGTTGCGTCACCAAAACCGTGCCGTAGCAGCGATTTCGGTAGCGATCTCGCTATGTGTGAAGCACCCCTAAGATATCTGGTGGGGTGCGGTGGTAGTCACAGCAGGTACTACTGTATGGCCGCAGTGCAGCCCTGGGTCAGCTCTCTGCACCGCAGCCGCCTCTCTAATACAGGGGGAAGGGTTGCTGGGACTTGTGGTGCGGGACACTTACTTTCAGGCTAGAGGCCAGGACTATCTCTCGCTTCTTATGGGCCACTTCCCAGCTGCCGAATGTAGCAGGCCCCAGTGTCCCCAAACACCACTCATGGACATGATGTGTCTAAAACATAAACTTCTTTTTACTTAACAGGATCTCAAGCAATCTTACATCGCGTTAGCGGCGGGCACTCATTCTTTCTTAGTTAAATGGATCACAACATTACTTCTCCACAATGCTTCAACTGTACACTCCGGTTACCCATCAGAGTTGCCAGTAGCAACCGGATTTACGCTTAATTTTCCAGCCAGTCACTTCCCTGGTACTCGTGCTTTCAAGCATTCATCCACTCACTCATCTTCATGATGTGGGGCAAATTCATCTATTCCTTCGGCGGTCCATCACCCACCCACAAAGATTTGCTATAAGCCATGATGGGGGCCTCTGGGGACGGCACTCCTCTGTCTCAGTTCATCAGGACCTACTCCTGCTGCGGAGCCCACTGACCTTCAGCCTGATGAGATGGTTCTTCGAGTGTCCGCCAGGGGGTGACCACTATCCCGGTGGTCCAGACTTCACCCTTTTGGGACGTGGTTCACAACAGCCCACCTCTCACGAGTGCCAAACGGGTCCGGTACCAGGAATTGACCCAGCGGGTCAGGATTAATAAAAGTATTCAGGCCTCCTCTCCTGACACCTCTGGCAGATGAGGGTTCCTCCACTTCCATCGGGACTCTCCTCCCTTCTTCCTGTGTGTTCTCCCTTTTTGTCTCCTACTCTCCTCCCACACTAATCCTTTCCTTTATATAAATGAAAACGCAAGCAAAAAGCTGATAAAGAACAATATTTATTGATAAATATCAAAAGTGCACAGTGTCATGTTAATAGGACCAATAGACATACAAATGAAGTAGCAAAAAAGAGGATGGGAGAATGGATCTGGTACAAATCACCGGAATTGGACAATTAAATGTTAGACAATAAAGGAAGGTCAGAAAAAGTTGTCAAAGATGTACAGATAATGGCAATGTGCAAATGCAAAAACCGGTGAATTGGGATAAAAATGTTCACCAGAACATGGTAGCAGGCATAGCAGATTAAGAATTATACATAAAGTGCAGCTCAATATACTTACAGTATAATAAAGTGTCAGGTGCGAAGTTGCAATCCTACAAGAGCCCACAGTTAGTCAAATAAATTACTGCAAATGCCATGTATAAGATACCATGTAGAAAAAATAATCACAAAATCACTATCAAAATTGCAAAAGCAATTAATAAGCCCTTATTAAACATATAAAAAAAACATTACTGGAATTTGTAGGGTGAAAATACCTCGCCATACGTTTTGTGGCCCTCAGTAATTCGCCGGCCGCTTCATCAAGGGGGAACGTAGTAAGCGACTGATTGATGAAGCTGTCGGCAAACTACTGAGGACCGCGAAACGTACGGCAGGGTATTTTCACCCTACAAATTACAGTAATGGTTTTCTTATATGTTTAATTAGGGCTTCTTAATTACTTTTGCAATTTTGATAGTGACTTTGTGATTATTATTTCTACATTGTATCATATACATGGCATTTGCAGTCATTTATTTGACTAATGCGGGCGTCACACGATGCGATCTATCGTGCGATCGCACCCGCCCCCGTTGTTTGTGCGTCACGGGCGATTAGTTGCCCGTGGCACACAAAGTCGTTAAACCGTCGTCACACGTACTTACCTGCTGAACGATGTTGCTGTGGGCGGCGAATGTTGTGTCCCATGAATGGGAACAACCTGTTGTATGTAATTCTTGCATTGCATATTTTTCCTCCTATCAGGAAATTCCTTTATTGTTACTAGGTAGATTAGACTGTATGAAGTTTGTCCCTATGTACCTCCCTTAGTTGGCTTCTGTATAGAATGCTCCTCCCTTCTCCTTCAGTTTAGTCTAGAGAAATCATTGCTGAAGAGACATGTCTGCAACCCTGTACAGATTATTCCTTTTCACCTGCATTTACTTTGTACTTAATACAAGATTCTAGAAGAAAACTACAGCGTTTCTCCTTGTCTTCCTACAAGTCATCGTTGTGCTGAGTTGAGCTATCTGTGGAAGCTTGTAGAGTGAGTAAACCATACAGTTATCTAAGGGACTGATAATTAGAGCGGTTGGATTCATTGCTACTAGGAAGAGACAGAATAGTGAAAAGGATTAGCTGTGACCGGGATTAGTATACATATATCAGTAAATAACCTGTTTCCAGGAGTGCTATACTGCATACAATCCAGAGCAAAGATTACCCCAAGGGGCTGATAACAAGCCACAGCATAAAACTTTATAGCAGCTTCAGACAAAGTGCAATGTAAAGTATTAACCTGTTATCAGAACTGTGTGCAGCTATAAACCAAGAATCCCCCATAAGCTAATTGTAAATTGCAGCCAGAGACTCAGTAAATACATCCTGCAAAACAGACTGCTGGCTGCAGAGATTGCAACATTGTATTGTTTCCCTGACAACCAGTGCAGGCAGCATTCACCCTTCCTGATGGAGTCAAAGAGAACAATTTCCCTACCTGCTTTAAAGCAACAAGAGGAAGACAGGGTCTCACACTCAAATTACAGTGAAAGATCTAAGCGGTTGACCAAACCAACATGGAAGGTTAAAGAGAACCTAGAAACAGCCAGAAGTGAACTATTTACCCAGACAGCATTACTGTGGCAAAGAGTGCAAAAACAAGTGACTGTTTTATCTGCGCCCGGTGCTCATGAGCTACCACCAGAGGGAGCCCTGGAACAACTGTACTCAGCATACCAATCCTACAAAGAGATTTGTAAAAAATATTCCTCTACCCTGCTGAGAGCAAATACGTCTGAGTCTGAAAAAGAACTACAGGACTTCCAACAGCTTAATGCTGAACGAGACCGCACCGTGCGCGACATTGTGAGCGAGACTGAAGCAAAAATTGCGCAAATGTCAGGAGCGGCATCTTACAAATCCAGGTCCATTAAGACCTCAAGGCACTCACTCAAATCAGGCTCATCAAAGTACTCAACCCTCAGCGAGCAGCTCATAAAGGCGCGCGCTGAAGCAGAAACAACAAAAGTACACGCCATCTTCGCCCAGAGGGAAGCAGAGATGAAAACAGAATCTGCACGCAAGGAAGCAGAAATTGAAGCCCTTCAGAAGGAATGTGAACATGTGGCGGCCATGGCAAGGCTAAAAGTCTTTGAGCAAGCTCTGGGTGGGAGCCAAGAAGGCAGCGCCAGTTTGTGTGATCTCGACACAGAAGACTCACTTAAGCGTACAAGAGATTACGTGCTGAGCCAAGCAGACGAACTGCCAACTACCATCAACATTCCTGTCAGTGCTAACACTTCTCCAGAGCCTCAAGACACTGATCCACCTACAGCTTCCAGCCTTCCAGGTCAGTCCAATGCACCTCAGACTTTCAAGCCTGAACCAGCTTCATATTCCAATGCACAGCCACACCCTGCGCATCAGCAACCTCCGTATGCCCATGTCTACATGCAACCTAACATGCCGGCAAGGCGCTACACTCCCAACAACCGTGTAGTTCCAGACCCGCATACAACAGAGACTGTACACACCAAACCGGCGGTCACTGGTCTAAACGCCTACGCCACTCCGTACTTTCCCATGTTCCCGAACCACGAAGCTACGAATCACGCAACCAGCACCATGCAGTCAACAAATGTGCCCCAAACGTCGCAAAGATCAGACATGTCCGACTTTGCAAGGTACATGATCCGCCGAGAACTCACCAACACTGGTCTCACAAAGTATGACGACCAGCCTGAAAACTACAGAGGGTGGAAGTGTCGCGGGCGGGGAGGAGGGTGTCAGCACACCGCGCTCACCCCTTCTGCTCGGGTCCGGCAGCTGCTCCTGGTGGCTCGAGCCGTGGGCCGGATCCCGGGGTTTCTCGAGCGACACTCCTCGCCCGTGAGTGAAAGGGGGTGTTTGTTGGGTGAAGGGATTGTTATAGTTCGTGACGCCACCCACGGTTGTGGTGATTGCACCACCGCTGCTCAGTGTGGGGGTCCCGGGGATGGTGATGCGGAGCAGCCAGGTGTTGTGTTGCCCCTCCGTGGGTAGGGGTTGGTGATCCCGGGGCCCGGTGATGAGATGTGAAGTGTAGGGCCTGGAGGGCGCAGGGACGCGGGGGCAGCGCTGTGCCTTGCGGCACTGTGGTACTCACTCAGCCTGACACACGGACACAGTCTGTACGGTAAACCAACGGCTGGTAGGACGGTCCCACAGACGGCTGCACCTGCACTCCCGATAGGTGACGGTGATGTCTCTCTTCCTTGCACCTATGTTGACTGATGGTAGCGGTGGATTCCCTCCGGTTACCCGCTCCCCGACTGCAATCTGGGCCGGAGGAGCTCTACACTTTGCCCGCAGGCGCTGGCCCTGGGGAAACTGGTGCCCTGGCGGTGGCGGTGTCTCCCCGGTAATGGTCGGGCTGTTGCCGTCAATCGGGACTTGGTTGTTGGGGGATCTGCGTCCCCGTCACTGACGGATTTGGCAAATCTGGCGACTCCTAGCCTTGCCGGGGTCCGAGAGGCCCCTGCCCTGGTGCTGACTGTCCTTCGGAACACTGCTCCAGACCACCGGGCACACAGCCAACGGGGTCCTTCCAGGAACTTCCAAACGGTCCCCCTCCAGACAGTCACCGCCGTTGCTGACCTTGCTGTTCTGGCCCTCACAAAGCTGGGCTCTTAAGCTGTCTTTCTCTTCTGTCACTTTACTTGCTTTTCCTCCTTTTCTACTTTCCTTCCTTCACTTTCACTTAACTCCTAACTGAACTCTCCTCTTTACTCTTGCCCTGCCTGGGCTCGACTTCACTCCTTCCACTTCCTCCTCCCTGACAGAACTCCGTTGTTTACTCAAGCTCGTCCCTGAGCTATCTGCCTGGTTTCTTCCTGCCTCCAGTGTTGTGAGCTCCTTGGTGGGCGGAGCCAACCGCCTGGCCCACCCCCTGGTGTGCATCATCAACCTCTGGAGGAAGGCAACAAGGATTTGTGGTTAGCTGTGATGTGCCTACCTGGAGTGTGGGGTGTGGTGGTGTTGTGACCTGTGTCCCCTGGCTTGCCCAGGGCGACACAGAAGTGTGCCTTCAAAATCGCAACGCGTGACCTCGGCATTACAGCTGCTGAAGAGCTGGACTTGCTAATCAGGTGGCTAGGGCCACGGTCTACTGAGAGAATCAAGAGACTCAGATCCGTCTACATCAGCGACCCAACAACCGGTCTCGCAACCGCATGGGACAGGCTAGAGAAAGGCTTCGGCAGTCCTGAAGCAATTGAAGATGCATTGCTGAAACAACTATACGACCTTCCCAAAATATCTAGCAAGGATGCTTCAAAGTACCAGGAACTCAGCGACCTGCTGTCCGAGCTCCAGCTGGCCAAAACAGACACACACCTACCTGGCCTCAGCTACCTGGACACCGCTCGTGGGGTGAAACCCATAGTCGCCAAGTTACCTTACAACGTGCAGGAAAGGTGGACTACGGTAGGAACAAACTATAAAAAAGAGCACCAAGTCTCCTTCCCTCCATTCTCCTACTTCTGTGAGTTCATCAATGGCATCGCGGAACGTAAGGCAGACCCCAGCTTCACCTGTGGAGAACCCACCGACTCCACTTCACCAGCTCCTGGATATGAGAGCCCTCATCAAAATGACAGAAAACGTAGGGGCCCAGTATCAGTCAAGAAGACCGACGTTCTACCACCTACACCATCAGCACCAGACAATGGCACTGAAGGCGGGAAGGCGGAAAATCCGAACCGCCAATGTCCTATTCACAAACTGCCACACCCCCTGAAGAACTGCATTGGCTTCAGGAAGAAACCCCTTCAAGAATGAAAGGAACTCTTGAAAAGGTTTGGGGTATGTTTCAGGTGTTGTGCCTCTACAGAACACCTTGCCAAGGACTCTAATGTTACAATTAAGTGTATGGAGTGTGACAGCACAGATCACGTACAAGCGCTGCACCCATCTCAGCCTGATCCTGCACCTACACCTTCTCCTACCACAAGTCATGGCGGGGAGAGTACAGGCCAAGCTGCAAACCACCTCACAGTATCCTCCTCATGCACCGCAGTCTGCGGAGAAGATCCCTGGGACAAGTCTTGTGCAAAAATATGCCTAGTAAGGGTATATCCCAAAGGTCACCCAGAAAGGGCCGTGAAGGTGTACAGCATCCTGGATGACCAGAGCAACAGGTCACTCGCCAGGTCTGAACTCTTCGACTTGTTCGGCTTAAAAGGAAATGCCTACCCTTACACACTAGGCACTTGCAGCGGCATCTCAGAAGCATGCGGAAGAAGAGCCAGTGGTCTCGTGGTAACATCTCTGGAAAATACCGTAGAGATACCTCTATCGACACTCGTCGAGTGCAACCAGATACCGGCTAACCGGGAAGAGATTCCAACGCCAGAGGCAGCTCTTCACCACCCTCACCTGAGAACTATCGCCAGCAAGATCCCACCTCTTGATCATAGTGCAAAAATCCTGATTCTGATTGGAAGGGACATCCTCCGGCTACACAAAGTACGCCAACACATCAACGGGCGAGACCAAAGGAGAAGGCGGAGCGCACCACTAATACTGGAAAAAAGTCCGATAGGGTGCACACTGGTGCGGAAAGAGGAATCAGTGGCAACAAGAAGAGAAAAGATTCCGCACAATGTATCAGTGGCACACCAATGATGTGTTATATAGAAAAACCTTTATTATTGCACAAGAGAGACATCTTAAAAATTGTTAAAAACATATATAAGAACAAAAACACCCATTGAGCAAGACCAGCACCCTAATATCATGAAAATCAGTTCCAATACAGAATACAATGCAACATCAAGAAAGATGATAAAGACCAGGCCCATAAATGGTGCAATGTCAGATATTATGCGTAAAGTAATATGACGCTGAGTATAACCAGACTGCACAAATACCTGAAAGATGGTCAGGTACTGGTGCCAACATGTATTAGCATATGTATACCAAAGGGGTATATCCTTGCAAGATTATGCACAAAAAGGAAGCTGCAGCATATATATCAAAAAAACCTGGAAATAACACATGTAATACAGGCGTTAGGTACGTATAACCCTACACTGAGCACAATAGTCCAAGGTGATGGACACTATGCAAGTGCCAAAGACATAGTGGCCAAAAGATGGCAACAAATATACCCTGGAGATGTGCACAGGTATAACATATCATGTGGCGAAGGAACAATAATAGTATCCAATTTTCACCTATGAGGGTAAACCGTAGTGAACGGATATTACATCAGTGTTTGAGGGTACCGTATCCTGCACATATCAATCAATATGCCTTGGGATTGTGCCCCAACATGATGTTCATAATGGAGCAACAGCAATATTATCCAATATTAAAATGTGAAAAAATTATGCATATAACAATAATCACCAAGATGGAATGAATGGTTTGTACAATATCACTGCTACAGCCTCAAATTATATATAACCAATTGTTAAGGGAATAGTGTATACAACATCCAGTACTAACGCATGGGAATAGTACCCATGTGGTTAGGGGTACTATGCAAGGAATAGACGCTACACCAATGACCCAAATAACAGAGTCATGGTGCAAAGCACAAGATGTGGAGGATGTACATAGTCACCAGTCACCAGCCCAAATTAGGTCAGTCAAGTCAGATGTAGCCTGGGGGTGGTCAAAGATAGTGCTCAGTGGGAGTTAGCCGACGCGTGTCGCCGCAGCAGCGGCTTCATCAGGGCGGGTGGCCCAAGTGCAATATAGAGGGAGTATATATACATGTATAGATTGGCGCATATACACACACCTGTGGAATCAAGCGGCCGGTATGTTCTGTGCGATGCGGCGCCATTTTGCGCATGCGCAGTGTAGTTAAACAGAAATGCCCAGAGTTCCAATGTGGGGTTGCACTGCGCATGCGCGGAGCGGGTCAGACGGTGAGAGCAATGGGCCAAATAGCAACGGAAAGCAAATGGCACAGAATATTCACATAAGAACACACTGTTATATCGTTACGCAGGCGTTCCATAAGGGATTGATTGCAAATTGTTGGAAACAGTAAGGCCGCTCATTACAAGGCCATGCATATATATTTAAGTACATGGCCAGAGCATACTAATGGATGGGTACAGATACAGAGAGACACTCTATCAGAAAGACATCCAGACAGTCTGCATATAGCAATGTATAAGCCCCAAATATGGAGTGTGCTTATCCAGCTAGAAAAATACATATATAAATCACATGGATAGAAAGATGCACATACAAGTGCATCCATAGAAATGCTATAGAGGCTGGTAAGGACACCAATAGCTGCCTGGTCAAGTGAAACCTTTGTTAAATGATCACAAAAAGAGTTTTTTATATATTATTATTTGCATAGACATTTATTTTGTATTTACCATTGTCATTACTTATATCTCTTTTTCTCCAAGCCTGGAGTCATGGAGCCCCCGTATGCATTCATACCGGAAAATGCCATAATTCTTGGTGGAGACAGATACATCAGTGCACCATGCCGGGAAGAATTCCACTACATGTGCACGTATGTATCTACATCCACATGGCCGTACCCACATATGTATAGATACATACGTGCACATGTAGTGGAATCCTTCCCGGCATGGTGCACTGATGTATCTGTCTCCACCAAGAATTATGGCATTTTCCGGTATGAATGCATACGGGGGCTCCATGACTCCAGGCTTGGAGAAAAAGAGATATAAGTAATGACAATGGTAAATACAAAATAAATGTCTGTGCAAATAATAATATATAAAAAACTCTTTTTGTGATCATTTAACAAAGGTTTCACTTGACCAGGCAGCTATTGGTGTCCTTACCAGCCTCTATAGCATTTCTATGGATGCACTTGTATGTGCATCTTTCTATCCATGTGATTTATATATGTATTTTTCTAGCTGGATAAGCACACTCCATATTTGGGGCTTATACATTGCTATATGCAGACTGTCTGGATGTCTTTCTGATAGAGTGTCTCTCTGTATCTGTACCCATCCATTAGTATGCTCTGGCCATGTACTTAAATATATATGCATGGCCTTGTAATGAGCGGCCTTACTGTTTCCAACAATTTGCAATCAATCCCTTATGGAACGCCTGCGTAACGATATAACAGTGTGTTCTTATGTGAATATTCTGTGCCATTTGCTTTCCGTTGCTATTTGGCCCATTGCTCTCACCGTCTGACCCGCTCCGCGCATGCGCAGTGCAACCCCACATTGGAACTCTGGGCATTTCTGTTTAACTACACTGCGCATGCGCAAAATGGCGCCGCATCGCACAGAACATACCGGCCGCTTGATTCCACAGGTGTGTGTATATGCGCCAATCTATACATGTATATATACTCCCTCTATATTGCACTTGGGCCACTCGCCCTGATGAAGCCGCTGCTGCGGCGACACGCGTCGGCTAACTCCCACTGAGCACTATCTTTGACCACCCCCAGGCTACATCTGACTTGACTGACCTAATTTGGGCTGGTGACTGGTGACTATGTACATCCTCCACATCTTGTGCTTTGCACCATGACTCTGTTATTTGGGTCATTGGTGTAGCGTCTATTCCTTGCATAGTACCCCTAACCACATGGGTACTATTCCCATGCGTTAGTACTGGATGTTGTATACACTATTCCCTTAACAATTGGTTATATATAATTTGAGGCTGTAGCAGTGATATTGTACAAACCATTCATTCCATCTTGGTGATTATTGTTATATGCATAATTTTTTCACATTTTAATATTGGATAATATTGCTGTTGCTCCATTATGAACATCATGTTGGGGCACAATCCCAAGGCATATTGATTGATATGTGCAGGATACGGTACCCTCAAACACTGATGTAATATCCGTTCACTACGGTTTACCCTCATAGGTGAAAATTGGATACTATTATTGTTCCTTCGCCACATGATATGTTATACCTGTGCACATCTCCAGGGTATATTTGTTGCCATCTTTTGGCCACTATGTCTTTGGCACTTGCATAGTGTCCATCACCTTGGACTATTGTGCTCAGTGTAGGGTTATACGTACCTAACGCCTGTATTACATGTGTTATTTCCAGGTTTTTTTGATATATATGCTGCAGCTTCCTTTTTGTGCATAATCTTGCAAGGCTATACCCCTTTGGTATACATATGCTAATACATGTTGGCACCAGTACCTGACCATTTTTCAGGTATTTGTGCAGTCTGGTTATACTCAGCGTCATATTACTTTACGCATAATATCTGACATTGCACCATTTATGGGCCTGGTCTTTATCATCTTTCTTGATGTTGCATTGTATTCTGTATTGGAACTGATTTTCATGATATTAGGGTGCTGGTCTTGCTCAATGGGTGTTTTTGTTCTTATATATGTTTTTAACAATTTTTAAGATGTCTCTCTTGTGCAATAATAAAGGTTTTTCTATATAACACATCATTGGTGTGCCACTGATACATTGTGCGGAATCTTTTCTCTTCTTGTTGCCACTGATTCCTCTTTCCGCACCAGTGTGCACCCTATCGGACTTTTTTCCAGTATTAGTGGTGCGCTCCGCCTTCTCCTTTGGTCACTCCCTCTTGGTTCCCCCCTTTGGGGTAACTCTTCTGGAGTCGCACACCGTTTTGCATTTTAAACGACTGGTTTAGTAATATACTCCATTTTGTGTATATTTATATAATTGTCGCATATTCTCCTTGTGCTGCGGGTTTGCGGCCGCTTCACTAATATTATCATTAGGATGGATTGGGACTCACATGAGGCCACCTGGCAACAGCAATCTGACAATGTCTTTTCCTCCGGACCCCGAATCAGGGTCTCTGATGAATTCTCTCTGCTTGCATCGGATCTCACCTCAGCCCACAAAACGGGTATACGCCTCTGGTGGAACATACGCAGCCTTGAGGAATACCTCAGGGCTGGTATTTTTCCACGAGGCCTACGGGTTAATATTTTTCCAGCATGGGAACCTTCGGCCGCCTTCCAAGACACCTGGGAGCAGGGCCTTCTTCGATGCTCGAGCATACTTATAAATATGTTACTTGAGCACGACAGGACGTTGTTGGCAACAACCAAAACTAATATTAAAGATTTGGAGGCCAAACTGGCTAGACTTGAGGATCGTTCACAAGTTGGACCCTTCCAGGTCAAACTGAAAGAACAGATGGATAAATATGAGAAGGAGATCATAGACAAAAAATGTGGGAAATTTCAAAGGGACAAGTCTGACTTCGAGAACAACGTAGCATTTAGATGGAGACACAGGGGTAACAGTAGAGGTCATAATACCAATAGACCCCATATGAATACTAGCAATACCTTTCCTCCACCACAAGACAATAGCTCCAGCGATTTTTTATCAACAAGCAGCGACCCCGACGTAGGACCAGAAGGGGTGGGCGCAAGAGGAAAGACCAGAAGAAAGCAAGGGTACAGCCATCGTCAAATGCCGTTCAGGAAAACGAAGTACCGGTTCTAGATCCGGCTACTGAAGGCACCAGCACGAATATTGAGGCCCAGGCAGGTAATTCTTTGCAGATTATTAACCTTTCCACCTATGTCCTCTCCCCACAAGAAATCTCCGTGCTGGAACGAGGTCTCACGTTTTCACCCACCCATGCCGTTGATACTTTTTCTTTAACCAAAGATCTTTATCTTTTTTGCCGGAACCTCATCTTCCAGGTCATGTACAAGAGACCTCAAATCACGGACAACATGACACCAGACGAACGACGGACTTTCCAGGACTTGTTGGATCTCTTGGAAGAAAACACGGATGGACCAGGTAGGAGACACTTTCCCTTGAGGAATAAATCTGTGGCCATTCCATCCTTTTCCCTGGTGCCAGCCATCAAAATATTTTTTGAATTGGCTAGAGCAGACATTGCCAAAATTACATCTGGCAAGCCTAGGGCACCCAACCTGTCTCCACAGGAAAGGCAAGCCATCTCCAAATTGAAGGGGAATAATAACTTTCTCATTAAAGAGGCGGATAAGGGTGGGAACGTGGTGATCTGGCCTACCGACATGTACTTGGATGAAGCTCATAGACAGTTGAATAATACGGATTTCTATATTAAGTTACCATCTGACCCGACACAAGTGTTTAAATCTAAATTTCAACTGCTATTACATTCAGCACAACGTCTGGGTATCATTTCCGATAAAGAGCTCAAGTACATGTGGGTCCCCGATCCCATTGTTCCCACCTTCTACCTACTACCCAAGGTCCACAAATCCGTATCTACACCTCCCGGCAGACCCATTGTGGCCAGTATAGGGAGCCTTTGTGAAAAAGCCAGTACGTATGTGGATTTCTTTCTTCAACCACTTGTGAATCGTCTCCCTTCCTTTGTCCAGGACACTGTTAATTTCATCAAGATCTGTAGGGACATCACTATTCCTCCCGGCGCTCTTTTGGTAACATGTGACGTGGAGTCACTGTACACCAATATCCGGCATCCAGATGGTATGCATGCGGTCACTTATTTTTTGGATTCACAACATCATTCAGACCGCATGCATGACTCCTTCCTGGTGGACCTCCTGGATTTCGTCCTACGCCACAACTTTTTCCTATTTGATAGGACTTACTACAGGCAGATTTCAGGAGTGGCCATGGGCGTACGGTGTGCCCCATCTTTCGCCAACCTCTTTTTGGGTTGGTGGGAGTCCACTATCGTTTTCCAGTCACAAGGGTTCAAGGAAGGAGTCTCACACTGGCATCGATATATCGATGACATCTTCTTTGTCTGGGAGGGCACGGAGGAGGACTGTCGTTCATTCATCTCTGGTCTCAACAATAACCCTCTCAATATTTTTCTTTCCCACCATATCTCACCTACAGTGGTCTCCTTCTTGGACCTGCAGATCTCCATCAAGGATGGCGGCTTGTCGACTAATTTATACAGGAAGGCTACAGCCACTAACTCCCTCCTGCATTTCTCGAGCTTTCATCCCCAACATATTCGAACTGGTATACCTACTGGGCAATTCTTGCGGGTACGACGTAACTGCAGTGGGGATGATGATTTTGGCCAACAATCCTCTAACCTCACTTCTAGGTTTCTAAGTCAGGGATATCCCAGAAGGATTATATCAAGGGCGTATCAGAGAGCTAGAGGCGAAACACAGGCATCACTTATTCAACCAAAATCAAGACACCAAGATAACTATGTCAGATTCATCACTACCTTCAACAATGAATGGCAGCAGGTAAGAAGTATCTTGCACAAACACTGGCCCATTCTGACCACGGATGTGCAAACTTCTGCAGTGGTTTCCTCTCAACCTCTACTCACCGCACGACGGGCCCCCAATTTAAAAGACCTGTTGACCCGTAGTCATTTTGTTAGACCTTCAACCAGGCTACAGCGGGGTGTCAATATGAAGGGCTCCTTTCCGTGTGGTGAATGTAACGTCTGCGGTTTCATGCAAGTGACTCACAATACTTTTTTCAACCCTCAGGATTCTACGAACCATCCTATTAAGTCCTACATTAATTGTAAGACCAAGAATGTGATATACTGTATGATTTGCCCATGCGATAAGGTCTATGTTGGCCAAACGACTCAGGAGTTGAGAAAAAGGATCCAAAAACACTTTTCCACAATCAACCTGGCAGCATCTGACACCTTGAAAGGTAAACCAATTACACCCGTGGCAACCCACTATTTATCCTTTCATCAGGGTAGCCCACGTGGTACTCGGGTCTTCGGTTTACAGAGATGTCACACTAGTGCCAGGGGGGGCGCTTGTACCAGATGGCTCCTTCAGAATGAATCCAGATGGATATTTCAACTACATTCTGTGACTCCACTAGGTCTTAACGAGGAACTCCTTTTCACTGGGTTCCTTGGCTGACATGTTCTTTTGGGCTCTTTTCCTGCCTTTATCCTATGGCTAGATTGAACTTTATTGTTCATGTTACATTAACCTCTTCATCTCCTTTTTTGCAGATGGATTTTTGCCTCTGGCGTTTTTGCTTCATGTTGATGCATCTAGGACTGGGCCCTGACTATTGGCTGCGACACGAAAACATCGCTATATACAGCCACACACTCTTTCGCCTTCTTTCCATCAATGCGACTTACCGTCTTTGGACCCACAATGAACTCTCTGCTTTGACCCATACTCTGGAGTAATCTTTTGGACTTCAGCATCTCCATTTGGAGATATACACCTTAATGGTCCTTTTCCCCCTTTGGAAACACTCTTAATAACTGTCGCAAGTCTTCTTTGATAATCGCTGCATAAGTGTCGATCGTGATCGTATGTTATCCTTATTCTCTTACATATATGGTTCTGGTGCAATGTCAGATACACGTAATGGTACCTTTTTTTTCCATCTTGGGCACCTCTACATGATGCCCGTTTTGGGTTCCTTATTATAATATCCTATGGATATGTGGGTACGGCCATGTGGATATAGATACATACGTGCACATGTAGTGGAATTCTTCCCGGCATGGTGCACTGATGTATCTGTCTCCACCAAGAATTATGGCATTTTCCGGTATGAATGCATACGGGGGCTCCATGACTCCAGGCTTGGAGAAAAAGAGATATAAGTAATGACAATGGTAAATACAAAATAAATGTCTATGCAAATAATAATATATAAAAAACTCTTTTTGTGATCATTTAACAAAGGTTTCACTTGACCAGGCAGCTATTGGTGTCCTTACCAGCCTCTATAGCATTTCTATGGATGCACTTGTATGTGCATCTTTCTATCCATGTGATTTATATATGTATTTTTCTAGCTGGATAAGCACACTCCATATTTGGGGCTTATACATTGCTATATGCAGACTGTCTGGATGTCTTTCTGATAGAGTGTCTCTCTGTATCTGTACCCATCCATTAGTATGCTCTGGCCATGTACTTAAATATATATGCATGGCCTTGTAATGAGCGGCCTTACTGTTTCCAACAATTTGCAATCAATCCCTTATGGAACGCCTGCGTAACGATATAACAGTGTGTTCTTATGTGAATATTCTGTGCCATTTGCTTTCCGTTGCTATTTGGCCCATTGCTCTCACCGTCTGACCCGCTCCGCGCATGCGCAGTGCAACCCCACATTGGAACTCTGGGCATTTCTGTTTAACTACACTGCGCATGCGCAAAATGGCGCCGCATCGCACAGAACATACCGGCCGCTTGATTCCACAGGTGTGTGTATATGCGCCAATCTATACATGTATATATACTCCCTCTATATTGCACTTGGGCCACCCGCCCTGATGAAGCCGCTGCTGCGGCGACACGCGTCGGCTAACTCCCACTGAGCACTATCTTTGACCACCCCCAGGCTACATCTGACTTGACTGACCTAATTTGGGCTGGTGACTGGTGACTATGTACATCCTCCACATCTTGTGCTTTGCACCATGACTCTGTTATTTGGGTCATTGGTGTAGCGTCTATTCCTTGCATAGTACCCCTAACCACATGGGTACTATTCCCATGCGTTAGTACTGGATGTTGTATACACTATTCCCTTAACAATTGGTTATATATAATTTGAGGCTGTAGCAGTGATATTCTACAAACCATTCATTCCATCTTGGTGATTATTGTTATATGCATAATTTTTTCACATTTTAATATTGGATAATATTGCTGTTGCTCCATTATGAACATCATGTTGGGGCACAATCCCAAGGCATATTGATTGATATGTGCAGGATACGGTACCCTCAAACACTGATGTAATATCCGTTCACTACGGTTTACCCTCATAGGTGAAAATTGGATACTATTATTGTTCCTTCGCCACATGATATGTTATACCTGTGCACATCTCCAGGGTATATTTGTTGCCATCTTTTGGCCACTATGTCTTTGGCACTTGCATAGTGTCCATCACCTTGGACTATTGTGCTCAGTGTAGGGTTATACGTACCTAACGCCTGTATTACATGTGTTATTTCCAGGTTTTTTTGATATATATGCTGCAGCTTCCTTTTTGTGCATAATCTTGCAAGGATATACCCCTTTGGTATACATATGCTAATACATGTTGGCACCAGTACCTGACCATCTTTCAGGTATTTGTGCAGTCTGGTTATACTCAGCGTCATATTACTTTACGCATAATATCTGACATTGCACCATTTATGGGCCTGGTCTTTATCATCTTTCTTGATGTTGCATTGTATTCTGTATTGGAACTGATTTTCATGATATTAGGGTGCTGGTCTTGCTCAATGGGTGTTTTTGTTCTTATATATGTTTTTAACAATTTTTAAGATGTCTCTCTTGTGCAATAATAAAGGTTTTTCTATATAACACATCATTGGTGTGCCACTGATACATTGTGCGGAATCTTTTCTCTTCTTGTCAACACATCAACGGGCCACACGATGCGCCATTCGCTCAGTGCTACGACTTAGGCTGGGTGATCATAGGAAACGTCTGCATAGGCAAAGTGAAGAGTCCTGACGCGATCTCCTCCTACAAGACGCACATCCTCCCAAACGGTCACGGCACTCACTTTCAACCATGTCCGCATCACTACGGGGTGAAAGAGAGGCTGAGCGACACCAGGTGGCGACAGCAGCCTCCCAACTGCGCGGACGCATACTATCTCTGGGATGACGACTTCGGGTCAACAGTGTTTGAGTCTACAAATGAAAACAACAAGTTGGCACCGACGAGAGAAGACAAGGAATTCATAAAGATTATGGATAAAGAGTTCTCTCAAAATGACTCTAACAGTTGGGTAGCCCCATTACCCTTTCGGTCTCCAAGGCCAAGGTTGCCAAACAACTCCCAGCAAGCAACCGCAAGGTTCTCCTCTCTAAAACGCACTTTGGAAAGACAACCAGAGATGGAGAAATGCTTTGTCGAGATTTCGCAAAATATCCTCAACAGAGATCATGCTGAACAGTGGCACCACATTCCCACCGAACGAAACCCAGCCGACCGAGGAACGAGACTCACTGCTACATCCAAACTCGGCGACAACATGTGGCTGACACCTCCAAGTATCTTATACGAGGAGACCTGCGATAACTACGCCGGCAACATGTACGAGCTGGTGGAACCAGAATCCGACAAGGAAATTAGACCGGTCGCCTCCGCTCACTACACTTCAGTGACATCAGAACAGAAGTTGAGACCTCATCGCTTCGAGTGCTTCTCAAGTTGGTCATCTGAGGTACGAGCCGTAGCTCGTCTTATTCTCATCGCTCACTGTTTCACCAACTACAAGTCTTCAACGTGCCACGGCTGGCACATGTGTGTGATTCGTCCAGTCACCGAACTCGTGCTACTTTTACCAAAGGAGGACGTTACATGAACTAACTTTGTCGTTGGGCACTGCCACGGCGGGGAGCGTACCTTTCCTTACCCCTGCTGTACGGAGACACAACTGTCCGTGTCCAATTGAACCTTGAACTTTTCCTTTGGATGAAAACTTTTCCGTTGGATTATTGGGTTGGAGGAAGAGTTGGCATGTTTGCGGCTTCCCCAATCTGAAGATGGGTTTGTTGAACTTGAATTTATGTTTAACATTTTTCTACTTTTTCATTTTTTACGCAAGGACAATGCGTCATCAACAAAGCATGGACTTGAATTCAGTGCACTACGTTGCAGTTTTTGTGTTGTCTCTTATCTCGTTACAG
Organism: Anomaloglossus baeobatrachus; assembly: GCF_048569485.1. Taxonomy (NCBI): domain Eukaryota; kingdom Metazoa; phylum Chordata; class Amphibia; order Anura; family Aromobatidae; genus Anomaloglossus; species Anomaloglossus baeobatrachus. The sequence goes on along the minus strand of NC_134354.1, from coordinate 407,420,732 downwards.
GTTTCGTGACATCGAGGGACAGGATCGACTCGTTACGTCGTAAAAGGACTTGTGAAATCATATGATTTCAGACGGGGAGTGTTGTGTCCCATGAATGGGAACAACCTGTTGTATGTAATTCTTGCATTGCATATTTTTCCTCCTATCAGGAAATTCCTTTATTGTTACTAGGTAGATTAGACTGTATGAAGTTTGTCCCTATGTACCTCCCTTAGTTGGCTTCTGTATAGAATGCTCCTCCCTTCTCCTTCAGTTTAGTCTAGAGAAATCATTGCTGAAGAGACATGTCTGCAACCCTGTACAGATTATTCCTTTTCACCTGCATTTACTTTGTACTTAATACAAGATTCTAGAAGAAAACTACAGCGTTTCTCCTTGTCTTCCTACAAGTCATCGTTGTGCTGAGTTGAGCTATCTGTGGAAGCCTGTAGAGTGAGTAAACCATACAGTTATCTAAGGGACTGATAATTAGAGCGGTTGGATTCATTGCTACTAGGAAGAGACAGAATAGCGAACATCCGCTTCCTGAAGGGGGTGGAACGTTCGGCGTCACAGCGACGTCACACATCCGCTGGCCAATAGAAGCGGAGGGGCAGAGATGAGCGGGATGTAAACATCCCGCCCACCTCCTTCCTTCTGCATAGCCGGCGGGAGCCGTGGGACGCAGGTAAGCTGTGTGCATCGTTCCCGGGGTGTCACACGGAGCGATGTGTGCTGCCCCAGGTATGATGAACAACCGGCGCAAAGAAAAATAAACGACTTTTTAAAAATGAGTGACGTGTCAATGATACACGATTTGTTACTGATTTGTGAACGTTCTGAGTCGCTCGGAGGTGTCAAACAAAACGACCTCTCAAACGATGCCGGATGTGTGTCACGAAAACTGTGACCCTGATGACATATCGCACGATAGATCGTCTCGTGTGACGCCCGCAAAACTGTGGGCTCTTGTAGGATTGCAACTCTGCACCTGACACTTTATTATAGGCATATTGAGCTGCACTTTATGTATAATTCTCAATCTACTATGCCTGCTACCATGTTCTGGTGAACATTTTTATCCCAATTCATCGGTTTTTGCATTTGCACATTGCCATTATCTGTACATCTTTGACAACTTTTTCTGCCCTTTCATCTTTGTCTAACATTTAATTGTCCAATTCCGGTGATTTGTACCAGATCCATTCTCCCATCCTCTTTTTTGCTACTTCATTTGTATGTCCCTTTTTCCTATTCACATTGCACTGTGCACTTATGATATTTATCAATAAACTAGAAGGTGGCCCGATTCTACGCATCGGGTATTCTAGAATTTACGTATTGTGTAGTTCATGTATGATTTTTGTTATATATATATATATATATATATATATATATATATATATATATATATATGTTGTTGTGTGTAGTTACTAAGTGTTCGTGTAGGGCGCTGTACATGTTCTGGGTGTTGTCTGGGTGTGGCGGGGGGTGACAGCGGTGTTGTTTGTGTGTTGCGTTGTTTGTGGAGCGCTGTGTGTCTGTAGCGTTGTGTGTGTGTTGCGCGGTTTGTGTGTGTGTGGTGTGTTTTGGGGGGAGGTATGTTTTGTGCAATGTGTGTGTTGTGCGGTATGTGCGTATATTTGTGTGTGCAGCGTTGTCTGTGTGTGGGTGTCTGTGTAGGGCAGTTGTTTGTGGTTCCCAGTGTGTGTGTGTGGTGTGTTGTGCAGTGCGCGCGCGTGTGTGTGTTGGGGGGAGGTGTGCACTTCCCATCGTGCTCCATCCCCCATGCAACGCACTCACCATCGTGCTCCATCCCCTATGCTGCGCACCCCCCATCGTGCTCCATCTCCCATCCTGCGCACTCGTAAACGTGCTCCATCCGCCATGCAGCGCACTCCCCATCGTGCTCCATCCCCCATGCTGCGCACTCCCAAACGTGCTCCATCCGCGATGCTGCGCACTCCCAAACGTGCTCCATCCGCTATGCAGCGCACTCCCCATCGTGCTCCATCCCCCATGCTGCGCACTCCCAAACGTGCTCCATCCGCCATGCTGCGCACTCCCCATCGTGCTCCATCTCCCATGCTGCGCACTCCCAAACGTGCTCCATCCGCCATGCTGCGCACTCTCAAACGTGCTCCATCCGCCATGCTGCGCACTCCCAAACGTGCTCCATCCGCCATACTCCGCACTCGCTATCATGCTCCATCCCCCATGCAGCGCACTCCCCATCGTGCTCCATCCGCCATGCTGCGCACTCCCAAACGTGGTCCATCCGCCATGCTGCGCACTCCCAAACGTGCTACATCCGCCATACTCCGCACTCCCCATCGTGCTGCATCCCCCATGCTGCGCACTCCCAAACGTGCTCCATCCGCCATGCTGCGCACTCCCAAACGTGCTCCATCCCCTATGCTGCGCACCCCCCATCGTGCTCCATCTCCCATCCTGCGCACTCCCAAACGTGGTCCATCCGCCATGCTGCGCACTCCCAAACGTGCTCCATCCGCCATGCTGCGCACTCCCAAACGCGCTCCATCCGCCATGCTGCTCACTCCCAAACGTGCTCCATCCGCCATGCTGCGCACTCCCAAACGTGCTCCATCCGCCATGCTGCGCACTCCCAAACGTGCTCCATCCGTCATGCTGCGCACTCCCAAACGTGCTCCATCCGCCATGCTGCGCACTCCCAAACGTGCTCCATCCGCTATGCTGCGCACTCCCAAACGTGCTCCATCCGCCATGCTGCGCACTCCCAAACGTGCTCCATCCGCCATGCTGCGCACTCCCAAACATGCTCCATCCGCCATGCTGCGCACTCCGAAACGTGCTCCATCTGCCATGCTGCGCCAGCATCAGCCTCTCTACCCGCAGCATCAGCCTCTCTCCTCCCAGCATCAGCCTCTCTCCCCGCAGCATCAGCCGCTCTGTCCCCAGCATCAGCCTCTCTGTCCCCAGCATCAGCCTCTCTGTCCCCAGCATCAGCCTCTCTGTCCCCAGCATCAGCCTCTCTGTCCCCAGCATCAGCCTCTCTGTCCCTAGCATCAGCCTCTCTATCCCCAGCATCAGCCTCTCTGTCCCCAGCATCAGCCTCTCTGTCCCCAGCATCAGCCTCTCTATCCCCAGCATCAGCATCTCCATCCCAGCCTTCCCCTGGATCAGCCTCTCTCATCCCAGCATCAGCCTCTCTCATTCCAGCATCAGCCTCTCTGTCCCCAGCATCAGCCTCTCTGTCCCCAGCATCAGCCTCTGTGTCCCCAGCATCAGCCTTTCTGTCCCCAGCATCAGCCTCTCTGTCCCCAGCATCAGCCTTTCCATCCCAGCCTTCCCCAGGATCAGCCTCTCTCATCCCAGCATCAGCCTCTCTGTCCCCAGCATCAGCCTCTCTGTCCCCAGCATCAGCCTCTCTCATCCCAGCATCAGCCTCCCCATCCCAGCCTTCCCCAGGATCAGCCTCTCTCCTCCCAGCCTCCTCCAGCACGCCATGCTCCTCTGCCGACACTCACAGATCTGATCGCATACACTCACACACACCGACACACACCCGATCGCATACACTCACACACACCGACACACACCCGATCGCATACACTCACACACACCGACACACACCCGATCGCATACACTCACACACACACACATTGACTATATTGCACATACGCGCTCATACTCACAGCATCCGGAGATACCACATGCTTCTGGCCATGTGATCCTCCGGCAGGTCCTGGAAGGTCACAACAGCACAGTATCGAGGCCGAGAAGCAAGCGATATCGCTGGATGCTGTGAGTGTGTGGATGCGATGTGTGTGTGAGGTGTTTGTGAGAGTGAGTGTGATCTGATGTGTGTGTATGTGTGTGTGTGTGTGTGCTGTTATGTGTGTGCGTGTGGATCTTCCGCCGCTGCAGGACCTTGATGTGCTGGTAACTATGCCAGCATGGTTACCAGCGCATCACGTCCCCCACTCACACGGGAGCCCACACCAGCATACGGCGGCAAGGCCATCAATGCGAGGGTAAGTGTCGGCTGGGTTGGCGGCGTACGCTGATGTGGGCTCCCGTTGGGGGGGTGGTTGTACAGTACTCACATTGGAGCCGTGACCGTGTCAGTTCGGGGAATGCGCGGGGGGGGCAGAGCTAACGTCCATTGCGTGAGGGGGCGGGGCGTGGCGTGGCCGAGTTGCCAATGCCTGCAGGGTGCCGGGGCGAGAGGCCAATCTGTGGGGGGGTGGAGCCTGGGCGAGCGGCTGGCCAATCCGTGTGGGGGCGCAGCCTGGGCGAGCGGCCAATCGGTGGGGGGGCGGGGCCATGGCGAGCCCAGCGGCCAATCAGCTTTGTGTCACCGTAAGGACACAATGTCACTGGAAGGACCCAATTTTGAAGCATGACAGACAGACAGACAGACAGACAGACAGAATAAGGCAATTATATATATAGATATTGTTTTCTATCAGCTTTTTGCTCTATTTTTCATTCATATAAATGTTTCCGACGCTGTTAACCATCCGTGGGTTTCCCACGCTTGGTGATTTGTTTTCCCCTTATGGAATATAAGTTGTTCACTAACCCTTTCCTGCCTAGCAGGCACCAGGGAGGTGATTATACACAGTATGGCACACACAATATACCTGAATAAAATATAATACACTTAGTTTATAACCGGTTTGCAGGTCTGGGGTGGGCCGAGCCCTGCACCTCCTTACAAGAGCAGTGAGATTATGGAACTCTCTGGCACAACATGTTGTTGTAATGGTTGATTCACTAAACAAATATAAGGAGAGTCGGGTGCCTTTTTTAAAAAATATAATGCTACAAGTTATAGGTATTAGTTTCTGGAGATAAGATGTTTAACTTGGGAACTACTCTGCCATATGCTGAGTCAATAAGGAATCATTTCCCTAATATTGGACAATTAGCGTCTGCCTCATGGGATTTTTGCCTTCCTCTGAATCAGTATGTTAGGTTATAGGTTAAACTTAATGAACTTGTGTCTTCTTTCAACCTTAAAACACCAACACTGAAGATCTGAGGAAGAAATAAATTCAAAAGAAATTAAATCATCAATGATAACAGGAAAATCTAGAACCAAATAGTGTACTTTGCAGACACTGTTGAGACAACCATTCTTGACACAAGAAAGGATACCAAGGAACAGATCCATGCAAAACAAAAACAAAGAAATCAAAAAATCATTCTCAAGGAGCGCAGAAAAATCAACAACGGGAAGTTATAATTAGAAGAGGTTCTACAAGAAATATTAAAGCCCATCATTTATCTATTGCTAATTCATTGATATGATTTTATTTTAAATGTTTATCTAAATGATACAATTTGTACATTTAACATCGAAATCCATAAACGTCAGTAGAATTACAAACAGAGACTGGGATCTCTAAAATAGAAAAATCAAATATGTCAGTCCAGTACAGAATGAAAATGAGAAAAAAAAGTCGAAAGTCAACAACTTTCAATACCTCATCTAAATAACTCAATCATCACAGCTGCATGTTTCCTTCAGTCAATATACCAAGTAAATGAAAATGGGAACAGATTAACAGTATTTGCGTGGAACATGGGTGTTGTACTGCTATTGCGTACTCTTGTTTACTGTTATGTACAATGTCTTGAAAAAGTATTTGTGACGAGGTCCTATTCTGATATCACACATTTAACAGAGCAAGAAATGGATGAGCAATCCAAAGAACATTTATTCCAAGCAAATCAAACGGTCCATAACATAATCCACCATACAGAGGGTAAAAATAGTCCAGAAATACGAATATAGTCCAGTAAGCGATAAATGTCCAGGTCACTCTGGGGAGCTAAAGCTTCTGCCCAGAGGATAAATCTTAGGGCTACTTTGCACACTGCGATTGTAGCAATGCCGAGCGCGATAGTCCCCGCCCCCGTCGCACATGCGATCTCTTGTGATAGCTGCCGGAGCGAACATTATCGCTACAGCAGCTTCACACGCACTTACCTGCCCTACGACGTCGCTCTGACCGGCGACCCGCCTCCTTCCTAAGGGTGCGGGTCGTGCGGCGTCACAGCGACATCACACGGCAGGCGGCCAATAGAAGCAGAGGGGCGGAGATGAGCGGGATGTAAACACCCTGCCCACCTTCTTCCTTCCTCATTGCAGGCGGGACGCAGGTAAGGAGAAGTTCCTCGCTCCTGCGGCTTCATACACAGCGATGTGTGCTGCCGCAGGAACGAGGGACAACATCGTACCTGTCGCTGCAGCGAAATTATGGAAATGACCGACACTACACAGATCACCGATTTACGACGCTTTTGCGATCGTTTATCGGTGCATCTAGGCTTTACACGTTGCGACGTCGTTACTGGCGCTGGATGTGCGTCACTTTTGATTTGACCCCGACGATATCGCAGTAGCGATGTCGCAATGTGCAAAGCCCCCCGAAGTCTTTCTCTCTTTGTAGTTCTCAAACAGACTGAGAATCCCCCAAGCAAGCAAAGAGTCCAGGTGGATTCCAGGGCCCCCTCCCCCAGACCCAGGGACAAAAGCCCAGCAGGGGGCCACTTCCCAGCAAACAGGACAATGTACACAGAATGGACAGTGAAACTTGCTCAAAACACGAACATACACAAACTCATACACAACCCTCCCATATTCCACCATCACAGTATTCATACACCGTGAACTTTTTCATACTTTTTCACATTACACCCATAAAGTTAAATATATTTTATTGGAATTTTATGTGATATACCAACAATAAATAGCAAGTATTTGTAAAGTATAAAGAAAATGATACATGTTTTTATAAATATTTTAAAAATATAAATCTGAAAATTGTGACTTGCATATGTATTCAGCCCTTCTGTAGGCTGACACCTCCAAAAAAAATTCCTGAGTGACTAATTGTCTACAGAAGTCACCTAATTACTAAAATGAGTCCACCTGTGGAATTTATTCTCAGTAACAAAAACTTTTTGGTCTAAATGCAAAACACTATATGTGGTGGAAAAATACCACTGCACATCTCCCTGTAAACACTGCCATTACACATGGTGGTGGCAGCATCATGCTGTGGGGATGATTTTCTTCAGCAGGGACAGGGAAGCTGGTCAGAGTTGATGGAAGATGAATGGAGCTAAATACAAAGCATTCCTGGAGGAAAACGTGTTAGAGGCTGCAAAACACTTGACACTGGGGCAAAGTATCACTTTTCAGCAAGACTACAACGCTAAACATATTGCCAAATCTACAATGGAATGTTTAGCTCAAAGCACATTCATGTGTTTGAATGACTCAGTAAAGCCCACACCTAAATCCCATTGAGAATTTGTGGCAAGACTCAATGGGACTCAAAGATCGCGACAGGGCCCAAGGGTGGAGGGAGCCCACTGACAGCGCTCACTTCAGCTGGATGTGTATAGCAAGGACGCGCATTCAGCTGAAGTGTAAGGCTACGTAGAGACCCACCGGGTCCCTGCACCACTATATATGCTGCAGGCCAATCAGAGGCTGGAAGCTGACATCAGCATGGCTTGACTCTATAGCAGGATAGGAACATATATTTCAGGAAGGTGCTCAGGATAAGGACACATATACCAAAAAGGTGCCCAGGATAAATACATATGTACCAGGAAGGGGCCCAGGATGGGAGACTTATATACCAGGATGGGGGGCATATATACCAGAATGGTGGACATATTTCCCAAGATTTAGGACATACCAGGATTTTGGAAACAAATAAAAACATGGTGACATATATAACAGGATGGAGGCAGAATTGGGGACATGCATACCAGGATGGAACAGGATGGGGAATATATATACCAGGATTGGCCCAAGATAGAGGACATATATACCTTGATAGCCCCAGGATGGGGGCCATATATATCAGGATCGGGGACAAATATACCAGGATGTGGGACATATACACCAGGAATGGGCCCAGGATTTGGGGCATTAGTACAGGATGGGGGACGTTACTACATGAGAGGGGGACAACATATATTTCTTTATAGGATTTAGAATGCTACAAGGGCTATGGGGGGGAGAATAGGTCCAAATCTTGCACCTGGGCCCATCGGGTCTAGTAAAGCCACTGTACACATTAATAAATTTGACACATACATATTTCAAACAGATAGATATTTATTACATATACAGTTAGGTCCAGAAATATTTGGACAGTGACACAATTTTCGCGAGTTGGGCTCTGCATGCCACCACATTGGATTTGAAATGAAACCTCTACAACAGAATTCAAGTGCAGATTGTAACGTTTATTTTAAGGTTTGAACAAAAATATCTGATAGAAATTGTAGGAATTGTACAGATTTCTTTACAAACACTCCACATTTTAGGAGGTCAAAAGTAATTGGACAAATAAACCAAACCCAAACAAAATATTTTTATTTTCAATATTTTGTTGCGAATCCTTTGGAGGCAATCACTGCCTTAAGTCTGGAACCCATGGACATCACCAAACGCTGGGTTTCCTCCTTCATAATGCTTTGCCAGGCCTTTACAGCCGCAGCCTTCAGGTCTTGCTTGTTTGTGGGTCTTTCCGTCTTAAGTCTGGATTTCAGCAAGTGAAATGCATGCTCAATTGGGTTAAGATCTGGTGATTGACTTGGCCATTGCAGAATGTTCCACTTTTTTGCACTCATGAACTCCTGGGTAGCTTTGGCTGTATGCTTGGGGTCATTGTCCATCTGTACTATGAAGCGCCGTCCGATCAACTTTGCGGCATTTGGCTGAATCTGGGCTGAAAGTATATCCCGGTACACTTCAGAATTCATCCGGCTACTCTTGTCTGCTGTTATGTCATCAATAAACACAAGTGACCCAGTGCCATTGAAAGCCATGCATGCCCATGCCATCACGTTGCCTCCACCATGTTTTACAGAGGATGTGGTGTGCCTTGGATCATGTGCCATTCCCTTTCTTCTCCAAACTTTTTTCTTCCCATCATTCTGGTACAGGTTGATCTTTGTCTCATCTGTCCATAGAATACTTTTCCAGAACTGAGCTGGCTTCATGAGGTGTTTTTCAGCAAATTTAACTCTGTCCTGTCTATTTTTGGAATTGATGAATGGTTTGCATCTAGATGTGAACCCTTTGTATTTACTTTCATGGAGTCTTCTCTTTACTGTTGACTTAGAGACAGATACACCTACTTCACTGAGAGTGTTCTGGACTTCAGTTGATGTTGTGAACGGGTTCTTCTTCACCAAAGAAAGTATGCGGCGATCATCCACCACTGTTGTCATCCGTGGACGCCCAGGCCTTTTTGAGTTCCCAAGCTCACCAGTCAATTCCTTTTTTCTCAGAATGTACCCGACTGTTGATTTTGCTACTCCAAGCATGTCTGCTATCTCTCTGATGGATTTTTTCTTTTTTTTCAGCCTCAGGATGTTCTGCTTCACCTCAATTGAGAGTTCCTTAGACCGCATGTTGTCTGGTCACAGCAACAGATTCCAAATGCAAAACCACACACTTGTAATCAACCCCAGACCTTTTAACTACTTCATTGATTACAGGTTAACGAGGGAGATGCCTTCAGAGTTAATTGCAGCCCTTAGAGTCCCTTGTCCAATTACTTTTGGTCCCTTGAAAAAGAGGAGGCTATGCATTACAGAGCTATGATTCCTAAACCCTTTCTCCGATTTGGATGTGAAAACTCTCATATTGCAGCTGGGAGTGTGCACTTTCAGCCCATATTATATATATAATTGTATTTCTGAACATGTTTTTGTAAACAGCTAAAATAACAAAACTTGTGTCACTGTCCAAATATTTCTGGCCCTGACTGTACACACTGCATACATACATAAACACTAGCAATACCTAGAAGGAAAAGGCATGAAAATGTAAAAATTACAGGATTGGTAGACATGTAAATAGTATGCAAAAGATGAAAATTTTGAAACAAAATTTTCAAAATATCTCAATTTATTAAGTTTTAGTATGAGCATCACGTGCCTTGACATGCTTTGAGTAAGGTTATTAATAGGGATGAGTGAAGGTATTTGCCATTATTCGGTATCCGACGGATAACAGGCCATTCGCACCATTTGGTATCCGACGAATAAAACAGTATCAGCTCCGATACTTTCATTTCTGCCTTCCTGGCCCCTGTTTTCCAGCCAATGAACACATCTGATGTTGCTTGTCCTCACAGTAACGCCACAGCCATCTTTGTTGTTGCGTTACTGTGATTGGCTTGGCCGCACAGTGTTATAGGGGCTATATATGCCAGCAGCCATTTTGTGAACACTCACTCATTGGGGAGCTGATGGGAGCTGGCGGTGTAGATAGACTGTATTGTGTGTGAGAGAGCGTTCTTAGATCCAACTAATAAATAGTCCTTCTAAAGTCTGAAGACAGTGTCCAGTAGCTGCTAGCAGCTCCATAAATCGCCAGACTACGAATCTGTGAATACGGACCCAGCTATAGGGATCTCTCTGTCTGTCCATCGGTCTCTCTCTGTTTGTCTGTCTCTCCCTCTCCACCCCTCCCTGATACTCACCGATCACTGACCGATCACCGACGCGGCACTGCACGGCTGTCACACTGTTCTAGTGGCTTCTCCTGCTTTTGAAAATGCCGGCTGCTCATTATTCCATCTCGTATTCCCTGCTTCCCCTGCCCACTGGCGCCTATGATTGGTTTTATTCAGACAAGCCCTCACACTGAGTCACAGCTGTCTCACTACAACCAATCACAGCCGCCGGTAGGCGGGTCTATGTAGTGCAGTAAAATAAATAAATAATCATTTAAAAAATGACGTCACCTCCACTTTTGATACCAGCCAAGTTAAAGCCACACGGCTGAAGGCTGATATTCTCAGGATGGGGAGCCCCACGTTATGGGGAACCCCCCAGCCTAAAAATATCAGAGAGCAGCCGCCCGGAATCGCCGCTTCCATAAGATACGAAAATCCCAGGACTGTACCTGGCTCATCTCAAATTGCCCTGGTGTGGTGGAAATCGGGAGAATAAGGAGTTAATGGCAGCCCATAGCTACCACTAAAGGCTGCTTTACACGCTACAAGATATCTTACGATGTGTCGGCGGGGTCACGTCGTAAGTGACGCACATCCGACATCGTAAGGTATGTTGTAGCGTGTGACAGCGACGTGCAATTGCGATTGAATGAAAAACCGTTCATCGCATGCACGTTATTCATTCCTGACGAATTGAACGTCAAATTGTTCATCGTACCCGGGGTAGCGCACATCGCAGTGTGTGACACCCCGGGAACGATGAACAGATCTTACCTGCCTCCTGCGGCTCCCGGCCCAGAATGCGGAAGGAAGGAGGTGGGCTGGATGTTTACGTCCCGCTCAGCTCCGCCCCTCCGCTTCTATTGGCCGGCTGCCGCGTGACGTCGATGTGATGCCAATTGTCCCTCCCACTCCAGGAAGTGGACGTTCACCGCCCACATCGAGGTCGTATGGTAGGTAAGTATGTGTGACGGGGGTTAATTGTATGTGCAATTAACCCAACAAATTGTTCAATTTGTTCAACAAATTGAACGTGCTGCACATACGATGGGGGCGTTGCAAATCGCATACGATATCGTATGCAAAATTGCAACGTGTAAAGCAGGCTTTAGTCCTAGGTTAATCATGGCAGGCGTCTATGAGACATCCCCCATGATTAACCTGTAAGTTAAAGAAAATAAACACATACTCCTAAAAAATCCTTTATTTGGAATAAAAGACGAAAAATACACCCTCTTTCACCACTTTATTAAAATCCTCAAATACCCCTCCAGGTCCGGCGTAATCCACACGAGGTCCCATGACGCATCCAGCTCTGCTACATGAAGCTGACAGGATCGGTGAGTGATAATCTGAGTGACGGCACCGCTAATCGCGCGGCTCACCTCAGTCACTCAAGGGATCACAAATCAGGCTGCGGCACACAGACAGAGCCACGTGATGACAACGAAGTCGGGTGAAGTTCATCGGAGTTCATTCTGATCGCGTGGCTCTCTCTGGCAGCCAGCCATGCTCTATGGTGATAGAGCAGAGCCAAGTGGGACCACACTGTCAAAAATGCATTCAAAATGCATTCAAGATACATCCAAAATGCAGCGTTTTGAATGCTTTTTGAAATGCACATGCAGTGTAAAGTATGAGAAAGGGAACGTGGATGAGCAGAGCTGCAGTGTAAAGCATGAGGAAGGGAACGTGAATGAGCAGATTTACAGTGTAGAGCATGAGGAAATAAATGTGAATGTGGAGAGAGAGAGAGAGAAAGAAAGAGAGAGAGAGAGAGAGACCAGGCATAATTCCAGATGATTTGCAACTTTCTACAGGCTGAGCCCATACTGTTTCTTATCAATTTCCCCTCTTTTACTCTGGTTTGAGAGCTGTTCTGGCAACTACGTAAAAGCCGCATGATGTTCTGAGCACGTTATTCAAAGACACCAGAAATGCAGTCAGGCACCTTCTATAGGCTGTGCCCATACTGTTTCTGCCTTTTCCCATCCATTTCTGCCTTTTCCTCAGTCACCACAGCTCGCTGTTAGGTCCAACGTGAAATTATTCGGTTTTCCAATAGACTTACATTGCGCATCAAATATTCTCGAATAATCGTGACCTATTCGTCAGATATTCGCTAAGTCGGACATTTTGGTATTCTATTGTGGGGCCCCGAGGTTCGGTGTCGATGCAGCGGTGCATTACCTTCAGGGACTCCACGCGGCTGGATCTTGTCACCGGTAGGAAATCCTCTATTTTGATTGTCGTGACGCCACTCTCAGAATTGCGGTCAGTGGAGACCGCCACTGCAGGTTAGGGGTGCCCGGGGCTGATAGTAGGTGCAGTCAGTTGTAATAGCCTCCTGAGAGTGAGGCATGCCCCAGGGGTGTAGGTGTGTGGAACTACAAGTCGCAGAATGACTCACACGCACAAGCAGGATGTCTTTCAGGGGTTTTACTCACTGATGGTGGCAGGGTGAGTAACCCGGGCGTAGCTGGGATGAACCAGGCTGGAACCAGGTGTCCTTCAGGCTGACTGATGAGGGTGGCTACTAACTCGCCTTCCTTAGCCCGTTGTGTTTTGGGGTAACCCCTGCTTGAAGCCCTGCTGGGGTCGCCCAGGGAAGTTGCTGGTGCCTCTCTCCCCTTCTTTTTGGCCCGTTTGCTTGTAGCCTGGACCAGGTCACTCCGGCTGCTTGCCTCCTGTGAGCTATGGGCCCTAACTTTGGCTACGTGGCTGCGGACTCTGTGGTGTTGTCTTGGGGGTGTAAAGTGCCCCCTCATGCAGGTTTGGCAAAGCAAAGGTGAATCTATCCCTGCACTGGGACCTGCTACCCGTTTGGGCCTGGTATCTCCCTGACAGTCTCCTTACTTTCCACTCCGTTGCTCTCTCTTTAGCTGTGTGTGGATTTCGGGCAGCACTCCCAGGTGACCGTTCTCCCCCGTCGGTAGTCACTGCGCGTACGTTGTCAGAATTGTGTAGAGCTACAGGGTCTGCTTCTGCCCTCCCTGAACTTCACCACTCAACTGTCCTCGGCTCACTCTTCCCTCCTCTCCTGTTCTTGCCTACGTCACCTAGCAACCAGGCTCTCTACCACACCCCTCGAGTGGAGATGGAGGCTTCGCCCCCTCCTGGGATCCCCAGGGGTCCTCTCAAAGGTAAATGTGTGAGACCTGATCACTATGCGCCTGTGTAGTCACACACCTCGGTCAGCCTTCTGGATTACCTGTTTTGTACTGTCCCCAGCATGGGTGCAGTACTCAGTGGCGCCTGACCAGGTCAGGGGCGCCACATTCCCCCTTAGTTATCACCAGCACGTCCTCGGGCTGCAAGACAACATTTTGAAATGCGTAAACAGTAAAACATGGTAAAACATTTTAAAACCATCAGGTACCATACATCACCAGCACGTCCTCGGGCTGCAAGACAACATTTCAAAATGCATAAAACAGTAAAACATGGTAAAACGTTTTAAAACCATCAGGTACCATACATCACCACCCTCCACCCACAAGTCCGTTAACCCACCCTAAACCCTCTCAGGCGGCAGGTCACCGGTTTCTTTTGGTAACCAGGTCTGGGCCATCAGCTTCCCCAGACCCTTCTTCCCATCTGCCTCTCCCGTTGGCCGCGCCTTCAGCCACTTCTGGCAGGATGTAGAGGCGGCTTTCATGGTCTGGTGGTTTCAGGGTATACCTGGCCTGGTGGAGCCGCGCCTTCAGCCTCTTCTGGCAGGATGTAGAGGCGGCTTTCATGGTCTGGTGGTTTCAGGGTATACCTGGCCTGGTGGAGCCGCGCCTTCAGCCTCTTCTGGCAGGATGTAGAGGCGGCCTCCACAGTTGGTGCTGACCAGGTACCCTCTTTGTGGTGGAGAGCCAGGCCCCATAAACAGGCGTGCTCCCTGGTAGTGGTTGTACCTCTGGGGTAACTATAAACACTGCGAGAGTTTGTGGCTATAGCCAGTTCATAGCCTTAAGGTTCATTTTTCAAAGTGCAAAAAGAGGTTTCTCACATTAGTTCATGTGGGCACATGCTTGAACTTGTAAACGTTGCAAAACTGTACTTTAACTTGCTGTACTTCTTACTTTACTTTACATGGACTTTGCTCCTTCTTCCTCCTTACCAGGGCTTGGGCCTGTAGGGCTGCGGCACCTGTTGCTTTCTCCATCTCTGTCATCATCTGTAGTGGTTTCATCAATGAGTTCTTTGTATTTTCTTTCCTCTTCTTCTGTGTCTGTTTCTTTTTCTCTTTCTTTATCTTGTAGTGTTGAGACAGCAGGTTTACTGTAGGGATTTCTGGGACATGGTGTAACATCTAGTGCGTACCATCCGCGTTCTCCTTGGTGTTTGGTGAATTCTACTGAGTCTCCTATCTGTAGGTTTCTTCCTGGATGTCCTCTAGGTAAATGTGCTCTCACATCCCTTCTGTTCACAAAGATGCCCTCTTTTACACCAGGTGCTACTATAAAGCCATATCCAGACCTTAGATTGAAGTCTTCTACAACTCCTCGACAAAGTGGGCCTCTGACCTGTGATTTGGCTCTTCTCAAGGACCGCTTTTCCTCTAAGTCTCTGGCTGTTACTTCGTCTTTTCTATCTGGAGATTGCTGTGCAGGTGGATCCCTTGTCCTGCTGCGGCGCCGTGTCCTGCGGGCTGGGTCCTGCCTGGCTGCTATCTCACCGCTTGCAGGCTCCCAGGTGAGGTATCTGGACAAATCTTCCTCAGCGGAGGATGTCGGGCTCTCTTCATCCCAGCGGGAGTATGGCAGCATCTCTGGCTCTTGGACTGGTGCTGCATCCACTGCTGATGGCTCTGGGGTCAGCTTCTCAGCTTCCTGGCCTCCCCTCCCCCTTAGTTCTTCTGGGCACTCCTCTTGTGGCAGCGCTAGGGATGGATTTTCATCAGCAGGCCAGGGCGGGGGACCCTTTGGCATGAATGTTGCAGGAGTCTTCCTGTGAGTATGCGGAGAGAGCAGATACCGGTCCACCATCTCCTTTGGGAAGTGGGCCTCCAGATCAGCCTTCAGCTCCTAGTATTCGGGGTCCTCCCCCAGCAGGGACTTCCTAGCAGGGATTTCCTTGGGCTGGGGAGCGGTGTCTGCTCCGACCTGGCAGGCCGGGGTAAATAATTGTACAGTCTTGTCTTGGCGGGCCGAGCCTGGCGTGGCAGCGGCCTGGTCTTGGCGGGCCGAGCAAGGCATCGCTGCAGCGGCCTGGATTGGCGTCGCAGCTGCGATGGGATCTGTGCAGGCCGGGCTGGGCGCTTCTGCGGCCTGGATTGGCGTCGCAGCTGCGATGGGATCTGTGCGGGCCGGGCTGGGCGCTTCTGCGGCCTGGATTGGCGTCGCAGCTGCGATGGGATCTGTGCGGGCCAGGCTGGGCGCTTCTGCGGCCTGATTCAGCGTTGCCGCGCCGGGCGCCTCTTCAGGGACCGCGGGCGTGGCAGCAGGAGTCGGGGCACTCGCGCTGGCAGGGGCAATATAGGACTCACCCATCAGTGCCACCATCGGGACCTGAGCCGTCCTGTGGGGCACTCGTAGCGCGGCTCTCTCCTCATAGGCCTCAACTGCCTCAGCGATTTCCTGCAGCTCCGCACGTCCTTCTCGGATCTGCTGCACGATCCTCGCTTCCAGTCGGTTACTGAACTGGGCAAGCTCCCAGGACCACCAGGCAGCGGAACCTGGCTCTGGGCTCCTATCTTCAGACGCCATCTTCACCGTGTCGTCACTGCTCTGCAGATCTCTTCTCAGCAGCAGACCTCCGACTCTTCCTTGCAGTCTCAGTGCCAGTTCCTTCACTGCCTTGAACTCTTCTCCCAACAGCAGGCTTATCAGTTTCTGCTCTGCCTTTTCCAGCAGCAGGCTTCTGGCTCCCTTTCTGTCCCGACGTCTCTGAACGCCTCCGCTCTCATCACTTGCGAAGCCAGGACCCTTCAGGGGATCTCTGGGTAGCCACGCCTCTTCGTGGGCGGTAACTTCTCCCAGCGCGGGCTGCTGTTGTTTTTCAGCGCGCTTTTCATGGTGGCAATATGGCGGCGCTTCCAATTTTCCAAGCGGACCGCCCAGGCACATGGTCACCTGTCTGAACAGGTCTAGTCCTTATCCTGTTCGTGACGCCAGATGTGTGGGGCCCCGAGGTTCGGTGTCGGTGCAGCGGTGCATTACCTTCAGGGACTCCACGCGGCTGGATCTTGTCACCGGTAGGAAATCCTCTATTTTGATTGTCGTGACGCCACTCTCAGAATTGCGGTCAGTGGAGACCGCCACTGCAGGTTAGGGGTGCCCGGGGCTGATAGTAGGTGCAGTCAGTTGTAATAGCCTCCTGAGAGTGAGGCATGCCCCAGGGTCCCGTGTAGGTGTGTGGAACTACAAGTCGCAGAATGACTCACACGCACAAGCAGGATGTCTTTCAGGGGTTTTACTCACTGATGGTGGCAGGGTGAGTAACCCGGGCGTAGCTGGGATGAACCAGGCTGGAACCAGGTGTCCTTCAGGCTGACTGATGAGGGTGGCTACCAACTCGCCTTCCTTAGCCCGTTGTGTTTTGGGGTAACCCCTGCTTGAAGCCCTGCTGGGGTCGCCCAGGGAAGTTGCTGGTGCCTCTCTCCCCTTCTTTTTGGCCCGTTTGCTTGTAGCCTGGACCAGGTCACTCCGGCTGCTTGCCTCCTGTGAGCTATGGGCCCTAACTTTGGCTACGTGGCTGCGGACTCTGTGGTGTTGTCTTGGGGGTGTAAAGTGCCCCCTCATGCAGGTTTGGCAAAGCAAAGGTGAATCTATCCCTGCACTGGGACCTGCTACCCGTTTGGGCCTGGTATCTCCCTGACAGTCTCCTTACTTTCCACTCCGTTGCTCTCTCTTTAGCTGTGTGTGGATTTCGGGCAGCACTCCCAGGTGACCGTTCTCCCCCGTCGGTAGTCACTGCGCGTACGTTGTCAGAATTGTGTAGAGCTACAGGGTCTGCTTCTGCCCTCCCTGAACTTCACCACTCAACTGTCCTCGGCTCACTCTTCCCTCCTCTCCTGTTCTTGCCTACGTCACCTAGCAACCAGGCTCTCTACCACACCCCTCGAGTGGAGATGGAGGCTTCGCCCCCTCCTGGGATCCCCAGGGGTCCTCTCAAAGGTAAATGTGTGAGACCTGATCACTATGCGCCTGTGTAGTCACACACCTCGGTCAGCCTTCTGGATTACCTGTTTTGTACTGTCCCCAGCATGGGTGCAGTACTCAGTGGCGCCTGACCAGGTCAGGGGCGCCACATTCCCCCTTAGTTATCACCAGCACGTCCTCGGGCTGCAAGACAACATTTTGAAATGCGTAAACAGTAAAACATGGTAAAACATTTTAAAACCATCAGGTACCATACATCACCAGCACGTCCTCGGGCTGCAAGACAACATTTCAAAATGCATAAAACAGTAAAACATGGTAAAACGTTTTAAAACCATCAGGTACCATACATCACCACCCTCCACCCACAAGTCCGTTAACCCACCCTAAACCCTCTCAGGCGGCAGGTCACCGGTTTCTTTTGGTAACCAGGTCTGGGCCATCAGCTTCCCCAGACCCTTCTTCCCATCTGCCTCTCCCGTTGGCCGCGCCTTCAGCCACTTCTGGCAGGATGTAGAGGCGGCTTTCATGGTCTGGTGGTTTCAGGGTATACCTGGCCTGGTGGAGCCACGCCTTCAGCCTCTTCTGGCAGGATGTAGAGGCGGCTTTCATGGTCTGGTGGTTTCAGGGTATACCTGGCCTGGTGGAGCCGCGCCTTCAGCCTCTTCTGGCAGGATGTAGAGGCGGCCTCCACAGTTGGTGCTGACCAGGTACCCTCTTTGTGGTGGAGAGCCAGGCCCCATAAACAGGCGTGCTCCCTGGTAGTGGTTGTACCTCTGGGGTAACTATAAACACTGCGAGAGTTTGTGGCTATAGCCAGTTCATAGCCTTAAGGTTCATTTTTCAAAGTGCAAAAAGAGGTTTCTCACATTAGTTCATGTGGGCACATGCTTGAACTTGTAAACGTTGCAAAACTGTACTTTAACTTGCTGTACTTCTTACTTTACTTTACATGGACTTTGCTCCTTCTTCCTCCTTACCAGGGCTTGGGCCTGTAGGGCTGCGGCACCTGTTGCTTTCTCCATCTCTGTCATCATCTGTAGTGGTTTCATCAATGAGTTCTTTGTATTTTCTTTCCTCTTCTTCTGTGTCTGTTTCTTTTTCTCTTTCTTTATCTTGTAGTGTTGAGACAGCAGGTTTACTGTAGGGATTTCTGGGACATGGTGTAACATCTAGTGCGTACCATCCGCGTTCTCCTTGGTGTTTGGTGAATTCTACTGAGTCTCCTATCTGTAGGTTTCTTCCTGGATGTCCTCTAGGTAAATGTGCTCTCACATCCCTTCTGTTCACAAAGATGCCCTCTTTTACACCAGGTGCTACTATAAAGCCATATCCAGACCTTAGATTGAAGTCTTCTACAACTCCTCGACAAAGTGGGCCTCTGACCTGTGATTTGGCTCTTCTCAAGGACCGCTTTTCCTCTAAGTCTCTGGCTGTTACTTCGTCTTTTCTATCTGGAGATTGCTGTGCAGGTGGATCCCTTGTCCTGCTGCGGCGCCGTGTCCTGCGGGCTGGGTCCTGCCTGGCTGCTATCTCACCGCTTGCAGGCTCCCAGGTGAGGTATCTGGACAAATCTTCCTCAGCGGAGGATGTCGGGCTCTCTTCATCCCAGCGGGAGTATGGCAGCATCTCTGGCTCTTGGACTGGTGCTGCATCCACTGCTGATGGCTCTGGGGTCAGCTTCTCAGCTTCCTGGCCTCCCCTCCCCCTTAGTTCTTCTGGGCACTCCTCTTGTGGCAGCGCTAGGGATGGATTTTCATCAGCAGGCCAGGGCGGGGGACCCTTTGGCATGAATGTTGCAGGAGTCTTCCTGTGAGTATGCGGAGAGAGCAGATACCGGTCCACCATCTCCTTTGGGAAGTGGGCCTCCAGATCAGCCTTCAGCTCCCAGTATTCGGGGTCCTCCCCCAGCAGGGACTTCCTAGCAGGGATTTCCTTGGGCTGGGGAGCGGTGTCTGCTCCGACCTGGCAGGCCGGGGTAAATAATTGTACAGTCTTGTCTTGGCGGGCCGAGCCTGGCGTGGCAGCGGCCTGGTCTTGGCGGGCCGAGCAAGGCATCGCTGCAGCGGCCTGGATTGGCGTCGCAGCTGCGATGGGATCTGTGCAGGCCGGGCTGGGCGCTTCTGCGGCCTGGATTGGCGTCGCAGCTGCGATGGGATCTGTGCGGGCCGGGCTGGGCGCTTCTGCGGCCTGGATTGGCGTCGCAGCTGCGATGGGATCTGTGCGGGCCAGGCTGGGCGCTTCTGCGGCCTGATTCAGCGTTGCCGCGCCGGGCGCCTCTTCAGGGACTGCGGGCGTGGCAGCAGGAGTCGGGGCACTCGCGCTGGCAGGGGCAATATAGGACTCACCCATCAGTGCCACCATCGGGACCTGAGCCGTCCTGTGGGGCACTCGTAGCGCGGCTCTCTCCTCATAGGCCTCAACTGCCTCAGCGATTTCCTGCAGCTCCGCACGTCCTTCTCGGATCTGCTGCACGATCCTCGCTTCCAGTCGGTTACTGAACTGGGCAAGCTCCCAGGACCACCAGGCAGCGGAACCTGGCTCTGGGCTCCTATCTTCAGACGCCATCTTCACCGTGTCGTCACTGCTCTGCAGATCTCTTCTCAGCAGCAGACCTCCGACTCTTCCTTGCAGTCTCAGTGCCAGTTCCTTCACTGCCTTGAACTCTTCTCCCAACAGCAGGCTTATCAGTTTCTGCTCTGCCTTTTCCAGCAGCAGGCTTCTGGCTCCCTTTCTGTCCCGACGTCTCTGAACGCCTCCGCTCTCATCACTTGCGAAGCCAGGACCCTTCAGGGGATCTCTGGGTAGCCACGCCTCTTCGTGGGCGGTAACTTCTCCCAGCGCGGGCTGCTGTTGTTTTTCAGCGCGCTTTTCATGGTGGCAATATGGCGGCGCTTCCAATTTTCCAAGCGGACCGCCCAGGCACATGGTCACCTGTCTGAACAGGTCTAGTCCTTATCCTGTTCGTGACGCCAGATGTGTGGGGCCCCGAGGTTCGGTGTCGGTGCAGCGGTGCATTACCTTCAGGGACTCCACGCGGCTGGATCTTGTCACCGGTAGGAAATCCTCTATTTTGATTGTCGTGACGCCACTCTCAGAATTGCGGTCAGTGGAGACCGCCACTGCAGGTTAGGGGTGCCCGGGGCTGATAGTAGGTGCAGTCAGTTGTAATAGCCTCCTGAGAGTGAGGCATGCCCCAGGGTCCCGTGTAGGTGTGTGGAACTAGAAGTCGCAGAATGACTCACACGCACAAGCAGGATGTCTTTCAGGGGTTTTACTCACTGATGGTGGCAGGGTGAGTAACCCGGGCCTAGCTGGGATGAACCAGGCTGGAACCAGGTGTCCTTCAGGCTGACTGATGAGGGTGGCTACCAACTCGCCTTCCTTAGCCCGTTGTGTTTTGGGGTAACCCCTGCTTGAAGCCCTGCTGGGGTCGCCCAGGGAAGTTGCTGGTGCCTCTCTCCCCTTCTTTTTGGCCCGTTTGCTTGTAGCCTGGACCAGGTCACTCCGGCTGCTTGCCTCCTGTGAGCTATGGGCCCTAACTTTGGCTACGTGGCTGCGGACTCTGTGGTGTTGTCTTGGGGGTGTAAAGTGCCCCCTCATGCAGGTTTGGCAAAGGAAAGGTGAATCTATCCCTGCACTGGGACCTGCTACCCGTTTGGGCCTGGTATCTCCCTGACAGTCTCCTTACTTTCCACTCCGTTGCTCTCTCTTTAGCTGTGTGTGGATTTCGGGCAGCACTCCCAGGTGACCGTTCTCCCCCGTCGGTAGTCACTGCGCGTACGTTGTCAGAATTGTGTAGAGCTACAGGGTCTGCTTCTGCCCTCCCTGAACTTCACCACTCAACTGTCCTCGGCTCACTCTTCCCTCCTCTCCTGTTCTTGCCTACGTCACCTAGCAACCAGGCTCTCTACCACACCCCTCGAGTGGAGATGGAGGCTTCGCCCCCTCCTGGGATCCCCAGGGGTCCTCTCAAAGGTAAATGTGTGAGACCTGATCACTATGCGCCTGTGTAGTCACACACCTCGGTCAGCCTTCTGGATTACCTGTTTTGTACTGTCCCCAGCATGGGTGCAGTACTCAGTGGTGCCTGACCAGGTCAGGGGCGCCACACTATCATCCCTAGTTATTAACATTTAACTGTGGAATGTTCTGCCTAACAATCTCCTGGGGCATGCAACTCATCATCATTCACTGCTTGTATTTCCCTTTGCAGTTACCGACCAATTACATTCCAGTTGTGCTTGATAGAAGACAAGTTCAGAGAAGCTGTAGGTATTGGTAGCACGTTTTTTCACAATAGCTTGAGCCACATTTAGCCTCGCGTGAAAAACAGGACTTGAGAGTGGCCATGCCACTGGTTCCATGACCAAATCAATGTTAGTGTACCTGGAATGGCTACCATACATTATACCACCCCACACGATATGAATAGTGATGAGCGAGTACTAAAAAGCTCGGGTGCTCGAGGCTCTGGCCGAGCCTCCCAAGATACTCGTGTACTCGGCCCGAGCACCGAGCCCAATGTTATCCTATAGGAGACCCGAGTATTTTTATGAAATGACCCCCGGCAGCATGTAGAAACCCTAAAAATGTCACAAAAGTCTCAGAAGAGTGCTCAAATGACATGGCAACAGCATGGGGAAGACCCCTTGAAGCATTTATCACTCAAAAGTCACAGCTGTGAACAATTTTGTCCGCGTTTTACGCCATTTTTACGGACTCACCAGAAAACCTTCTAAAATGACACCAAAATGAATTTTCATGGCGGAAATGTTAAGGGCACATACCCAATAGTGAGATAGAGCTGGTGTATGTTACTTTTGGAGATTACATGAAAGATTTTACGTAAAACATTGTGTGGCACTCCGATGTCCAAAACGCACGTTTTGTGCTTTTTACTAGCGATGTCGGTCATTTTTTTTTCATTCTATCTCCCGTCGGTCGGTCTCTATGTCTGTCGGTCGGTCTCTCTGTCTTATCTGTCCCTCTAGCTGTCTGTCGGTCATTCTCCCCCCTCTCTCTTACTTACCGTTTCCCGATCACTGCCGCGGCGCTGCACGACTGTTCACTAAACTCCGGCGGCTTTTCCTCTTTTGAAAAAGCCGGCCGCTCATTAAACAATCTCGTATTCCCTACTTTCCTGCTTTTCGGCGCCTATGATTGGTTGCAGTGAGACACGCCCCCACGCTGAGTGACAGCTGTCTCACTGCACCCAATCACAGCAGCCGGTGTGTGTGTGTATACTGTGCAGTGAAATAAATAATTAAATAATTAAAAAAAACGGCGTGCGGTCCCCCCAATTTTAATACCAGCCAGATAAAGCCATACGGCTGAAGACTGGTATTCTCAGGATGGGGAGCTCCACGTTATGGGGAGCCCCCCAGCCTAACAATATCAGTCAGCAGCTGCCCAGAAATGCCGCATACATTAGATGCGACAGTTCTGGGACTGTACCCGGCTCTTCCCGATTTACCCTAGTGCGTTGGCAAATCGGGGTAATAAGGAGTTAATGGCAGCCCATAGCTGCCAATAAGTCCTAGATTAATCATGTCAGGCGTCTCCCCGAGATTCCTTCCATGATTAATCTGTAAGTGACAGTAAAAAAACACACACACCCGAAAAATCCTTTATTAGAAATAAAAAACAATAACAAAGTCCCTCATCACCAATTTATTAACCCCGACAAACCCTCCATGTCCGGCGTACTCCACAATCCTCCAGCGTCGCATCCAGCTCTGCTGCATGCAGGTGACAGGAGCTGCAGAATACACCGCCGCTCCGGTCAGCTTCACACAGCAACTGAGGTGAGTATAGCGATCAGCTGCTGTCACTGAGGTTACCTGGATGCAGCGGTGGCCACGGGTAAGGCTAAGTTCACATTTCCGCTAAAATCTATCAGTCACAATCCGCATGCCCTTGTAAACAGCGGAATCCGTTTAGCGGATTCCGCTGCTCCCATAGACTTGTATGAGCAGCGGATTGTGACTGATGATGCTTGCGTTGCACCCTCCGCCCGACTGATCAGTCGTGGAACGACTGACCGCCGGGGGGGGGAACGCAGCATGTAACGTTTTTTGAGCAGCGAGATCCGTCGGATTTCGCTGCGCATGCTCTCTGGCTCCCTGCACACGTCACCAGCTTTGGTTGGTTACCCGATATTTACCCTGGTTACGGTGCAAGGAGCCAGCGCTAAGCGGTGTAGGCCCGTAACCAAGGTAAATATCGGGTAACCAAGGTAAACATCGGGTGCTTTGCTGTTACCCGATATTTAGGCTGGTTACGTGTGCAGGGAGGCCGACACTTCCCCGCTCGGCCCCGCCCCCCTCCCGCACTCCGCACATGTATGTACACACACACACACACACCTGTCCCCAGCCATGCAGACAAGCACTGACACCCTCGTCTGGCCCCGCCCCCTGCTCAGCTCCGCCCCCCCTCCCGCACTTTGCATGTGCACACACACACACATACATACATACATACATGCACATACACACACTCACTCACACATACACTCACCTGTCCCCAGCCATGCAGACCGCAGCACTTCTACTGACATCCTCAGCGCCTGGCCCCGCCCCCCGCTCGGCTCCGCCCCCTCCCGCACTTTGCATGTGCACACACATACATACATACATACATACATACATGCACATACACACACTCACTCACTCACAGATACACTCACCTGTCCCCAGCCATGCAGACCGCAGCACTTCCACTGACATCCTCAGCGCCTGGCCCCGCCCCCCGCTCGGCTCTGCCCCCGAACTCCGCCCCCCGCACACAACGGAATCCGACAAAGAATTCTGTTCTTTGTCATCCGTTGTACAGCGTTGAACAGCGCATCAGTCACATGCGTCAAGCAAATCAACAAATCAACGGAAATGTGAACTTAGCCTAAGGCTAGTTTAACACTTGTGTTGAACGGCATCCGTCACATTGTGTAACGCATGTGACGGATGCCTTGCAAAAAGTGTGATAATAAAGGCCACGGATTACAGTGAAATAACGCATTGCGTTAAGTTTTCTTTGGGCCGAGAGAGAGAGAGCACCCATCATCCCCGCGCACAGCCCGACATCCCCGCACACAGCCCGACATCACCGCACACAGCCCGACGTCACCGCACACAGCCCGACACCCCCGCACACAGCCCGACATCACCGCACACAGCCCGACACCCCCGCACACAGCCCGACATCACCGCACACAGCCCGACATCCCCGCACACAGCCCAACATCACCGCATACAGCCCGACACCCCTGCACACATCCCCGCACACATCCCGACATCTCCGCACACAGCCCGACATCCCCGCACACAGCCCGACATCACCGCACACAGCCCAACATCCCCGCACACAGCCCGACATCCCCGCACACAGCCCAACATCACCGCATACAGCCCGACACCCCTGCACACATCCCCGCACACAGCCCGACATCCCCGCACACAGCCCGACATCCCCGCACACAGCCCGACATCCCCGCACACAGCCCAACATCCCCGCACACAGCCCGACATCACCGCACACAGCCCGACACCCCTGCACACATCCCCGCACACAGCCCGACATCCCCGCACACAGCCCCGCACACAGCCCGACATCCCCGCACACAGTCCGACATCCCCGCACACAGTCCGACATCCCCGCACACAGCCCGACATCACCGCACACAGCCCGACATCCCCGCACACAGCCCGACATCCCCGCACACAGCCCGACATCCCCGCACACAGCCCGACATCCCCGCACACAGCCCGACACCCCCGCACACAGCCCGACATCCCCGCACACAGCCCGACATCCCCGCACACAGCCCGACATCCCCGCACACAGCCCGACATCCCCGCACACAGTCCGACATCCCCGCACACATCCCCGCACACAGCCCGACATCCCCGCACACAGCCCGACACCCCCGCACACAGCCCGACATCCCCGCACACAGCCCGACATCCCCGCACACAGCCCGACATCACCGCATACAGCCCGACACCCCTGCACACATCCCCGCACACAGCCCGACACCCCTGCACACATCCCCGCACACAGCCCGACATCCCCGCACACAGCCCGACATCCCCACACACAGCCCGACATCCCGCACACAGCCCGACATCCCCGCACACAGCCCGACATCACCGCACACAGCCCGACACCCCTGCACACATCCCCGCACACAGCCCGACACCCCTGCACACGTCCTCGCACACAGCCCGACATCACCGCACACAGCCCGACATCCCCGCACACAGCTCGCACACCCCCGCACACAGCCCGACATCCCCGCACACAGCCCGACATCCCCGCACACAGCCCGACATCACCGCACACAGCCCGACACCCCTGCACACATCCCCGCACACAGCCCGACATCCCCGCACACAGTCCGACATCCCCGCACACATCCCCGCACACAGCCCGACATCCCCGCACACATCCCCGCACACAGCCCGACATCCCCGCACACAGCCCGACATCCCCGCACACATCCCCGCACACAGCCCGACATCCCCGCACACATCCCCGCACACAGCCCGACATCCCCGCACACATCCCCGCACACATCCCCGCACACATCCCCGCACACAGCCCGACATCCCCGCACACATCTCCGCACACAGCCCGACATCCCTGCACACATCCCCGCACACAGCCCGACATCCCCGCACACAGCCCGACATCCCCGCACACATCCCGACATCACCGCACACAGCCCGACATCCCCGCACACAGCCCGACATCCCCGCACACAGCCCGACATCCCCGCGCACAGCCCGACATCCCCGCGCACAGCCCGACATCCCCGCACACATCCCCGCACACAGCCCGACATCCCCGCACACAGCCCGACATCCCCGCGCACAGCCCGACATCCCCGCACACAGCCCGACATCACCGCACACAGCCCGACACCCCTGCACACATCCCCGCACACAGCCCGACATCCCCGCACACAGCCCGACATCCCCGCACACAGCCCGACATCCCCGCACACAGCCCGACATCCCCGCACACAGTCCGACATCCCCGCACACATCCCCGCACACAGCCCGACATCCCAGCACACATCCCCACACACAGCCCGACATCCCCGCACACAGCCCGACATCCCCGCACACATCCCCGCACACATCCCGACATCCCCGCACACAGCCCGACACTACCGCACCCATCATCAGCTGCTGTCACTGAGGTTAATCGCGGCACCGCTGGATCCAGCGGTGGCCGTGAGTTACCTGACTGACAGCAGCTGATCGCGCTACTCACCTCAGTTGCTGTGTGAAGCTGACCGGAGCAGCGGTGTATTCTGCAGCTCCTGTCACCTGAATGTAGCAGAGCTGGACGCGACGCTGGAGGACTGTGGAGTACGCCGGACATGGAGGGTTTGTCGGGGTTAATAAATTGGTGATGAGGGACTTTGTTATTGTTTTTTATTTCTAATAAAGGATTTTTCAGGTGTGTGTTTAACTGTAATTTACAGATTAATCATGGAAGGAATCTCGGGGAGACGCCTGACATGATTAATCTAGGATTTAGTGGCAGCTATGGGCTGCCATTAACTCCTTATTACCCCGATTTGCCAACGCACTAGGGTAAATCGGGAAGAGCCGGGTACAGTCCCAGAACTGTCGCATCTAATGTATGCGGCAATTCTGGGCGGCTGCTGACTGATATTGTTAGGCTGAGGGGCTCCCCATAACGTGGAGCTCCCCATCCTGAGAATACCAGCCTTCAGCCATATGGCTTTATCTGGCTGGTATTAAAATAGTGGGGGACCGCACGCCGTTTTTTTTATTTATTTATTTATTTAACTGCAGAGTATAGACACGCCCACCGGCTGCTGTGATTGGGTGCAGTGAGACACCTGTCACTCAGCGTGGGGGCGTGTCTCACTGCAACCAATCATAGGCGCCTGTGGGCGTGGAAAGCAGGGAATATGAGATGGCTGTGTGCAGAGCACAGCGCGCCCGCCGGTATAAAGGCTCGGTCACGCTGTGCAGGCCGGCCAATCACTGCAATTCCACAACTAACAGGGCTGTGGCATTGCAGTGGTCTGCCAGCCAATCCCTGCATGAGGGCTGGCTCTCAAAAGAGCGCCAACATGCAGGGATGAAGACCACGAGTACAGCACGAGTATCGCGAGATTACTCGGTCCCCGCCGAGTAGCCCGAGTACAGTGATACTCATGCGAGTACTGAGTAGTAACAAGCATACTCGCTCATCACTAGATATGAACAGTCTATGTGCAGCCTGATATGCAGTGCAGCCATTGCACTCTGTCATGTAATGTTTTTGTGAGCTTGCAACCTACAATCACTACCTTATATGGCATATACAACTACATTGTGGTTGGTTAACATAAGGTAAGGTTTTAATAGGACAATCCCGATTGGAGTACACGTTGTCTCGGTGGAATGGCTTTTACACTTTTTACATCAAAAACAGTATTGGTAAGTACTGTATGTTATTTTTATGCACAGTTACTATTTACTCACGTACTTACTACAGGGTAGTTGCCCATATTGTTTCCATCTGAGGTTTTATCTGTTAAATGGCCAGTGTGAACATAATTCTATATGCTGCAGGTATACCAACATATCTTTCTGCTCATTCTTTGTTTCTTTCAAGTGCATACAGTCCCTGACAGAAGTTCTGTCGCTTATCCATGTCATGTAAATAAAAGCTTATAAGCTGACTAGATTCATCCATTGGTTTCATAAATTACTCTTTTGAAAGCTGAAACCCTCCCAAATTTGGTTTAGGTTATGAAAATAAAGTTGCTGCAAAGCTGAATTATTGATCATTTAATGAACACAGAAAGGTCAGATTTTGGCAAGACAAAGGTTTTGTCGCCTTGTCATATAATGCACCCAATCCTAGTTTACATCCTCATCTGTGCGCACTAAATGATCGGTTAATTAGTGGTTGTGAATAAAAAGAAACCCAACACCCCAGACCTTCACTTGAACTGCAACTTGACCTCTGACAACATGCCAAAAATCCACCCTGCGACCAAAGCCTTGATTATCAAGAGGCTGAAGAACAGATCCACTGCAGAGGTGGCTAGCACCTTTAATGTGTCTCAGCGTCAAATACAAAGAATTAAAAAAAGATTTAAAGAGACTGGAGAGCCCAGGTCCGGCAGACCCCGCAAAACAACTGCTCAGGAGGAACATTTGTTGGTTAGAAAATCCAAAGCCAGTCCCTCTTCCACTGCAGCAGACCTCCAAAAGGCCTGGTCACCTCAAATCCCTGTATCAACTAGAACAGTTTGTAGGATTCTGTCTTGAAATGGCCTCCATGGTCGAATCAGTGCACAGAAACCAGCACTAAACAAAAGGCAATTAAAAAAACGTGTGACATTTGCCAAGTTCCACAGCCTGCTAAACAGATAGATGCTGGAAAAGTGGCAGAAGGTGGATTTCTCTGATAAATCTTCAGTTGAATTACACCACAGTCACCACAAATACTGCAAGAGACCTACTGGAGCCCGTATGGATCCAGAAAACAGTTAAGTTTGGTGGTCTGGGGTTACATTCAGTATGGGGGTGTGCAAAACATTTGCAAGGTGGAAGGCAATATCAATAGCCGAAAAAATCAAGAAGTATTAGCTACCTCTTATGCGGGCATCACACGAAATGAGCTATCGCGCGATGCATCATCGGGGTCACGGTTTTCGTGACGCACATCCGGCATCGCTTGCGACGTTGTTTCGTGTGACACCTCCGAGCGACGCAGAATCGCTCACAAATCGTGAGTCGTGTACTCATCGCTTATTTTTAAAAAATTGTTTATTTTTAATGGCGCCGGTTGTTCATCGTACCCGGGGCAGCACACATCGCTCCGTGTGACACCCCGGGAACGATAGACACAGCTTACCTGCGTCCCGCGGCTCCCGCCGGCAATGCGGAAGGAAGGAGGTGGATGGGATGATTATGTCCCACTCATCTCTGCCCCTCCGCTTCTATTGGCCGGCCGCTGTGTAACGTCGCTGTGACGCCGAACATCCCTCCCCCTTCAGGAACTGGATATTCTCTGCCCACAGCGAGGTCGCTCAGCAGGTAAGAACGTGTGATGGGGGTTTAACGACTTTGTGCGCCATGGGCAACTAATTTCCCGTGACGCACAAACGACGGGGGCGGATACGATCGCTCGTGCAATCGCACGATAGATCGTACCTTGTGAAGCCCGCATTACATTCCCAATCATAAAAGGGATCAAATTCTGTAGCAGGATGGTGCTCCATCTCATGCATCCATCTCTACAGCAAAGTTCCTCCTGGCAAAGAAGATCAAGGTGCTCAAGGACCGGCCAGCCCAGTCACCAGACATGAACATCATTGAGCATGTTTGGGGTAGGATGAAAGAGGAAGCTTGGAAAACAAAACCAAAGAATCTAGATGAATTCTGGGAGGCATGTAAAACTACATGTTTTGCTATTCCTGATGACTTCATCAATAAATTGTATGAATCATTGTTGAACCACATGGATGCAGTCCTTCAAGCTCATGGAAGTCACACAAAATATTAAATAAGGCTCTAATAGCACCGCATCTTCATTCACCAAGTTATGCAACATATCTTTGTATTAGAAGTTAATTATTTGTTTGAATTTCCCATTACTTTCTGTGGGCGACAAAACTTTTGTCTTGCCAAAATCTGACCTTTCTGTAGTCATTAAATGATCAATATTTCAGCTTTGCAGCAACTTTATTTTCATAACCTAAACCAAATTTGGAAAGGTTTCAGCTTTCAAAAGATTAATTTATGAAACCAATGGATGAATTTAAAGTCAGGTTATAAGCTTTTATTTACATAACATGGATAGGCGACAGAACTTCTGTCCGGGACAGTATAATAGCCTCAGTATAGATGTGTATAAATAGCCTTAATATACACGTATATATACGTGTTCTTCAGTAAATCTAGGAAGAAGGTGAAGGAACTGGGAAAGAAGGGGAAGAAACTGGATGTGCAGGTAGTTTTCTCATCAATCCTCCCAATTGATGGTCATGACGTCAGGAGATGGAATAGGATACTAAAAGTGAACAACTGGCTGCAACGGTGTTGTAGATAGCAAGGATTTGGATTTTGGACCATGGTGGGAATTATCTTTACGATGGACTCCTCGCTAGAGACGGGTTACACCTCACAAAACCTGGAAAACACACATTTGCCAGAAGATTTGCCACATTCATCAGAAGGGCTTTAAACTAGAAGAAAAAAGGATGGGAAGAAAAATGCTAGAGAAGAACATGCAGCTGAAGGACATACTAAACAAGGATACTAGATGTTGTAAAGAGGAGAGAGGACAGGAGACTCAGAAAAAAAATGTAAGAAAAGGGGAACAAAAGACCACAAACTAAAATGCATAAAACATGGGTGTAATGGTGGGATATGGTGTACTATGTTGTGTAGGTTAGTATTTTAGGCTTGGTTTACTGTCCATTATTTGTATTCTTTGAGTGTACATTGTATTGTCTGCTGGCTAATCATCCCTGCAGTGTTTGTCCTTAGATCTGGAGGGAGAGGAGCCTGGAATCCAGCTAACCTCTTTGCTTACCTGGGGGGATGAGGCAGTCTGTTTGAGAACTTGAAGAGAGAAGGAAAAAGATTGATCCTCTGGGAGGGAAAAGCTGAGGCTGCGGCCAGCATGCCAGAGAGACTGTAAGAAACCCATTTGCCTGGAAAAGGACTGCTGGAGGATTGTGACTGATTCCCGGAACATTTATGCTATTACTGGACAATTTTACCCTCTGTATGTTGGATTATTTGATGGACATTCTGTATTGCATTGGATTGTTCACTCATCTCTTGTTCTATTGATTGTGTGATATGGGAGAAGGACCCCGTCACAATGGGAAACAACAAGTAGAACTTGAACTAGTAATGCAGAACGAAATTTATGACGTCATTCACATCACAGACACTTGGTGGACTGACAAGTATCCTCCCTTGCAGAGAACATCATCTCCCTGCTAGTAGAAGAAAATACAAAGGGAATAGCCATTTTGGACCTAGTCCAAACAAACAATGAGGATATGTTTAAGGGACTAAGGGTAGATGGGACACTGGGACTCAGCGATCATGCTATCTTTGAATTTAGGGTCGCAAGAAGGGAAATGTTCTGCCATGTATGGCAACCTGATAATCTCTTTCATTGCAATTTCTGTTACAACCCCTAGAGGTCGTTGTTACCCTTTGTGTTGTTGAGTTTTTCTTTAAGCTAAGTGTATTCTGGGTAAAGAAACGCCACCTTTGTACTCTGAGGAGAAGCTTGCAACCTTTTTTTTTGGGTTTGTTAGGAGAAGACCTGTGGCATTGTTCTCTTATTTCTATATTCACCCCTGCCTTGTGTAATCCGGTGAGTCAGAGGCAAATCACATGTGTTATTGTGTTACAATCTTAAATAGAAGACCTTAGGGTACCTTCACACTTTAGCGATGCAGCAGCGATCCGACCAGCGATCTGACCTGGTCAGGATCGCTGCTGCATCGCTACATGGTCGCTGGTGAGCTGTCAAACAGGCAGATCTCACCAGCGACCAGTGACCAGCCCCCAGCCAGCAGCGACGTTCAAGCGACGCTGCGCTTGCACGGAGCCGGCGTCTGGAAGCTGTGGACACTGGTAACTAAGGTAAATATCGGGTATGGTTACCCGATGTTTACCTTAGTTACCAGCGCACACCGCTTAGCTTAGCGTGTGGAGGGAGCAGCAGCCGGCACTGGTAGTGTGAGAGCTGCGGAGGCTGGTAACGAAGGTAAATATCGGGTAACCACCTTGGTTACCCGATGTTTACCTTGGTTACAGCTTACCGCAGGCTGTCAGATGCCGGCTCCTGCTCCCTTCACATTCAGGATTGTTGCTCTCTCGCTGTCACACGCAGCGATGTGTGCTTATAAGCGGGAGAGCAACAATAAAAAAACGAACCAGCACTGTGTGTAATGAGCAGCGATCTCACAGCAGGGGCCAGATCGCTGCTCAGTGTCACACACAGCGAGATCGCTAATGAGGTCACAAAAAACGTGACCCAGCAGCGATCTCAGCAGCGATCTCGCTGTGTGTGAAGTACCCCTTAGTGCGTCCTTGTCCTGCTTATATAGATAAGATTCTGTCTGTGTGAGGTAGCTGCAGGTGACCTTTGCCCTAGATTCTCAATACAACTGCATCTTGTGTCAATGTTATGCTTTGTTAACACCTTATGTAATTATGTACTGCCTGTACACTTTCTTGTTTTAGTTTTTACCTGTATTCACCTTGTATCTTGGATATTCTGTATGCACCATATACTCCGTATATCCTGCAATCAAGTTCATGTTACCAGCTAATAAATCAAGACTACTGAACTCATACAGTCTGTTTATTGGAAATGTGAACAAGAGTTTAGCTGTATGCGGGAGATTCACAGCATAACGTGAAAGAAGGCCGAACAGAAAAAACGGACATGACCGCAGGCGGTAGGTGAAGAGACTGCATGGGACCGCTATCACGCATGCTGCACCGCATACAGGTATTACAGCAGCCGCCATACAGCCGCAGGGAACAAGAGCGCATCCCTCCCCAACAAGCACGACACCTTTCCCGCCACGCAGGAACACGTTCAGGCATAGACTCAGTTTTCACACCCAAGTTCTCAGCAATCCGCAGCTGAGCGCACAATGTCTGCGTCCCGGGCATCCTCAGTCAGGACAAGGTCCCGAGCAAGCTGCTCTATCAAGTCTTCAGTGAAAGAGTTCGCTGCTCTCGCTTTTGCAGAAGCTGAGGCCGCAAAAGTAAAATCCTCCTTCGCTGCACAAGAGATGCAACTAAGGGGGGCTTTACATGTTACGACATCACTACCGATATATTGTCGGGGTCACATCATTTGTGACGCACATCCGGCGCTGGTAGCGACATTGCAGCGTGTAAATCCTAGGTGCGACGATGAACGAGCACAGAAGCATACAAGATCGCTGATCTGTGCAACGTCGTTCATTTCCATAATGTTGGTTCGACCGCAGGTACGATGTTGTTTGTCGTTCCTGCAGCTCCATACATCGCTGTGTGTAAACCTGCAGGAGCGACAAACACCTCCTTACCTGCGTCCTGACGGCAATGCGGAAGGGAGAAGGTGGGCGGCATGTTATGTCCCACTCATCTCCGCCCCTCCGCTTCTATTGGCCGATTGGTTAGTGACGTCGCGGTGACGTCGCTGTGACGCCGAACGCACCTCCACCTTGAAGGAGGAATTGTTCAGCAGTCACAGTGACGTCACCAAGCAGTTATGTGCGTGAGAAGCTGCCTTAGCGATAATGTTCGCTACGGCAGCAATCAAAAAATCTCACATGTGCGACGGGGGCGGGTGCTATCGCGCTGGACATCGCTAGCAATTGCTAGCGATGTCGCAACATGTAGAGCCCACCTAAAGCTAAGACAAGCAGACCAAGAAGCAGAAAGTGCACACCTGCAAGCAAACCGAGAAGCAGAAAGTGCACACCTGCAAGCAGATCGAGAAGCAGAAAGTGCACGCCTGCAAGCAGAAAGAACTCGCTTGCTAGCAGAACAAGCAGCTGAGAAAGCACGCCTGCAGGCCTCTCTGTAAAAACTTATTGCAGAAAAGGAGGCAGCAGCAATAGCCAAAGCAGAGTTTATGGAGGCCGTGGAGTATCCTGAATCCGAGGAACACAGTAATGTACTTGGACCAGACGTAGAGCAACAGGATCCAACCCAACACGTCTCAGTGTATGTCTAACAGCATCCCAGAACGGATGACAACCCTGATCCACGACACCAATCAGCTTATACCAACTACCAGAGATCCCATCCCGAACTGCAGTACTATAAGCAAGAAAGTATGTGACAGATCGACATCGACCACAACTACAGTTTTACAGAACAGAAGGTACTATCTCCATTCCGAAAATGAGGGACTCCCTTCGTTTCAGAACAGTATTATGCAGACTACCCTGAGACTGATGCTCCTAAAAGGTATGGTGATACACCACACTTAGACATGACTATAACACACCGGTTCATACCAACACCGACCAAGCCACCATGGACTTTGCAAAGTTCTTTGCTCGCCGAGAACTGGTTACCAAAGGGCTTGTAAAGTTCACCGATCGTGTTGAGAACTACAGGTCATGGTGAGCCTCCTTCCGGAATGCCATCAAAGACTTGGGTCTTTCTCCTAGTGAGGAGTTAGATCTCCTTGTAAAGTGGCTCAGAAGTGAATCTGTCGAGCATGCCAAACAAGTAAGAGACTAGTTAGTACAAAGAATCCAGTCACGGGCTTACGTAAGGTGTGGGAAAGACTTGATGAATGCTATGGGTCCATAGAATCCATAGAAAATGCTTTATACCAAAGAATTGATGGTTTCCCTAAGATAGAGCCTAAAGGTTATCAAAAACTTAGAGAACTGAGTGATTTGTTAATAGAGTTACAGGTTGCCTGTTTCATTAGGGCTGCCACCCATTCTCCATCTGCTTCTTGCAAAAGAAAGGCTCTCTTTCTCTGGCACACCTCAGCAGGCGAGCTCCACTAGACACAGACACTTCCGAGCATACAGGGTAAGGCTTTGCGCTTTTTTCCCTCTGTACCACCCATGATGGGTGGGGCTTGTGGTCGGTCCTGCCATCTTTGAATGGCCAATAGTATTTTCATTGAAGACATCTTCCCTGCAACCCCACTTGAAGGGTTCTGCAAAGAACAACTCTGCTCGCAGTGCCACATGAAGGATGGTATGGACGTCAGGCTGTGGGGGCTTCATATTTCTCAGGGAGGTGTCCATCACCCTGTAGCTACAGTAGTAAAATATGTGATACTGGAGGTCTCTTGGCAAATAAAAGTTGAACAGTTTATTTTCCTTCCGACCAATAAGACAGACATGGCCTCACTCCTATGGTTCTGCTGACTCTGAACTCTGGGGTACTCTTTCTCGACCTATCCCAGCTATGTTGGACCTCTCTGTCATGCTAGGTATGGGGAAGTACCAAGAAAACAGTGAAAGAGAACAGATAGGAAATGCTGTGTCTTGGGAAAGGGGCGATGGTGACCCCTGACCAAACATACAGCTGGCCCCTTGCTTCCATCACCCTCCTAGATAGGTTCTGCACCTATGCGCCGAGCCGGATACATGACCCTGGCTGACCCTGAAATAGGCCGTAAGTAGGGAATGGATGGGATGAGCGCTTAGTCAACCCCATTGAGCTCTAAAGAACACTGTTATGAACCGGCGCGTCATAGCCGCAAGCAGCCTGCTGCAGTTCCTGTTGAGCCCAGGCGCCGGCTGCCATTCTTGGCTGTGCCTCAGGTCATCCAGCTGGCTGCTCCTTTCACCACGTCTAAGTGTGGAGAGGTGGCTAGTAGAGATGAGCGAACCGGTCCCGGTTCGGCTCGAGGTGGGTTCGCCGAACGGAGGTCCCGTTCGAGTTCGGTTCGTCGAACGTTCGACGAACCGAACTCGAACCGCATAGGAAACAATGGCAGGCAATCACAAACACATAAAAACACCTACAAAACACCCTCAAAGGTGTCCAAAAGGTGACAAACAACTCACAATACAACACAAACACATGGGAAAGTGACAAGGACATATACTCATGCGAAAACAAAGGAGCTGGACAAGGAAAAAGAGGAGGAGACACAGATATGAGTATATGCAAGGGAACGTCGATGCCATTACTGAGCAACTTGAGCCCTGCTCATTTTAGGCTTCCAATCTGGATAAATTGCCTGAGCTCGCCACGTACGCCTTGGGGATCTTGTTGTGTCCTGCAGCCAGCGTTCTCTCGGAACCTGTCTTCAGTGCTGCTGGGGGTCTGCTGGCAGATAAGCACACGTGTCTGTCCACTGACAATGTGGACATGGCTCTCAGAGGACTTTTCTTCCCCTGGGTCAGCCAGGGGACGGGAAAGGCACACGTATTTTTGAGAGTGCTTCATGCAAAGCATCTTTTCCTTTTTCAAAAGGGGGGTCAACTGATGCCAGTCAAGTGGGGTGTGTTTGGCCCAATTAGTGGCAACGAGGGAGACTGTGGTTGGAGTCTCCTCGCTGTGTTTCTAAAAGAACCAAGATGAACAAGTCATGGCTCTCAGAGGACTTTTCTTCCCCTGGGTCAGCCAGGGGACGGGAAAGGCACGCATATTTTTGAGAGTGCTTCATGCAAAGCATCTTTTTCTTTTTCAAAAGGGGGGTCAACTGATGCCAGTCAAGTGGGGTGTGTGTGGCACAATTAGTGGCAACGAGGGAGACTGTGGTTGGGGTCCCCTCGCTATGTTTTACATGATTTTCGAAGGGCATGACATGCCTAAGAGGTTGAGTTTCATCATCTGCAACTTGTTGGCAACAGAAAGGCTGCCTTTACACCCTTTTGAGACCGAGGATTTTCGAGACCTTATGCCCATTGCAGCGCCCCAAGAGCCGATGGCCAGTCGTCACTCCTTCTCCAAGAAAGGCGTGCCCGCGCTACCACAGTAGGTCGCACACAACCTCACCAATTCCTTGAGAAACTCTGTGTGTGACAGGGTGCATTTCAACACAGATACTTGGACCAGTAAGCATGGACAGGGGAGTTACATGTTGCTGACTGGGCACTGGGTAACTATGGTGAGAGATGGAGAAGGGTTTGCTGTACAAGTCTTGCCGTCCCCACGATTTGTGTGTCAATCCTTCCTCTGTATGTACAAGTTCCTCCACTGCTTCTGCCTCCTCAACCTCGTGTGGGTCCTCCACCTCGGCCCAAACCCTGTATGGTCAGGCCACCCTTCCTTGTAACTGCGCCCAAGGAACCCACACACCTCCTTACTATGCTGGCAGCAGAGCTCAAGGCCATCAGGCGGTCAAATGTTTACTTTGAAATGTAGGGGAAATGTGAGACACCGCTGAGGAATTGTGGACGGTTAGCTCTGGAGAGTGAGACCGAGTTTCATCAATGGTTGTCTCCACTCAACCAGCAGTCAGGGAATTTCGGGTGCGACAATGATGCAAACCAGTCTGCGACCCTTCTTCAGGGCAATGTGACACACGTGCCTTGTATGGCTCACGTGTTGAACCTGGTTGTCCAGCAATTTTTAAAACACTATCCCGGCCTACATGGCCTTCTGCAGAGGGCACGGTGTAACGCCTGCCTGGATCGACACACTCAGATGGGCTGTAAAGGATAGGCTAGAGGCAAGCCACTCACCAAGCTGGACACCCAGAACCCTGAAACCCTTTAACCCCTATACAGTGATTTGGAATTACACAGGGCCCAAGTTGATCAATACCTGTGGAAGGCTGCAGTTCCAGAGAATAGTAGTCATGCAGGGTCAAAAACATTAATTGAGGAAGAGGAACAGAATGGGATGGCCAGGACTTAATCAGAAAACAAGCAGAGGTGAAATGCGGATCGGCCAACGAGGTACATAAACAGCAAGCAGGAAACGTAGTCAGGTAACAAGCACACAAACTCATAAAACTGAACTGGGGGTAACAGTAACTAGAGGTTCATAGCTTTGTCTGGCAGTGGTCTGCAGACAGGAGGGGCCTAAAAAAGGGTGTGGTGTCTTCCCATTGGGACCAGAGTACAAATTGATTGAGTGGACTACGTTGGTGACTTAACAGCCGTATGTGGCAATGATGCAAACCTGTCTGCGGCCCTTCGTCAGGGCAATGTGACACACGGGCCTTGTATGGCTCACGTGTTGAATCTGATTCTCCAGCAATTTTTAAAATACCATCCCGGCCTACATGGCCTTGTGCAGTGGGCACGCTGCTATGTGGTCACTTTCATCCTTCGCACCCAGCAGCTCAACAACTTTCATCGCTCCGGAAGTCTTAGGGTCTGGCAGTTAAACGCCGGAAATGCGATGTTCCGACACGCAGGAATTGGAATCTGCACATGTTACAGCGTGTGTGGCAGCACCGCAGAGCCCTGCTGAAATACGGTATGACGTATACCCTGGGCTAACTTGATCCAGAGGTGGTGCAGATCACGCTGCTGGAGTGGTGTCATATCAAGGACCTATGCACCCTTCTACACAGTTTACAAATGTCGACGAAGATGTTTAGCACTGGCAATGCCATTCTCAGCGTGACAATTCTGGTCATCTACATGATGGAGCACACTGTAAGCATTATTCGGAGTCAGGTATTGGTCCAAGAGGAAGGTGAGGAAGTACAGGAGGAGTCATATGCAGAAGGGATAATAAGATCTACAAGGTCCATACGGTAAGCGGCACCTAGGCAGCAGTTATGGTGGGGGATAGGGATTAACAAGGGTGCATAGTATCATCAAAAATTGGTGAGGAAGGTGCAGGAGCCATGAAGAAATGGAGGACGAACTTGCGATGGGCATGGAAGACTCAGCAGATGAGTGAGAGCTTGCTCACATTTCGGTTGTGCGAGGTTGGGGGGAGAGGGCAGAGGAAGGAGGCACGATTCTCACCTCTCTGCCACCAACACACCAAGGACTTGGTCCTCCTGGATGCACAAGACACATGAGCGTCTTCTTGTTGCACTACCTACAACATGACCCTCGGATTGTACGAATTCGAAGTAATGCTAACTACTGGGTTGCCACACTGTTAGATCCCCGGTACAAGACAAAATTTGGCGAAATAATTCCTGCCATAGAAAGGGACGCACGTGTATAGGAGTATCTTCAGAAGGTGGTACCTGAGGGTACCTCAGAGGGTACATCTGAGGGACCGAGGGCTGGCTGTTGTGCTGAGATGGCATTGAGTACGGTGTCTCTGCAGAGTTGTACTTTTGGTCATATACAAAATGAGTTGAAAAAGGACAGATGCTGGTGAAAAGGGGAACAGGTGTGTTGGAAAGGGGAAAAAAGTTTTGGTCCGTGGGTTTGGTGGTTAAGCAAAAGTAACATTTGATGAAGAAACACCATCTGTTACGGTGGGACTGGCAGATTTGGATAAGGTGGTATATACTATGTTACCGCTATATAACGAAAATTAATATGAAAAGAAAGAGAAAGGTATATATCCCCATCAGCAGTCAGTGTCCACCGTGCTCCCAGATGGAAAAGGAGAGGTTGGCAACTGGAAGGTTCGGTGGAGGATACAGAGCTGTGTGGCTATGAAACTAATAGTAGCCTGAACCAAGTTAGACGCCACTCGGATCTTGAGACTGGGAGCCCTGTTAGCGTCACAGGGTCCACACGCCCACCCAGCCCAGGAACTCCCTGTTAACATCACAGGGGCCATTCAGTACGCTGACCGTGTGCATTGGGGCCACACCTGTGAACAGCAGGCGCATCAGCAGCAGCAGGCCTGTTAATGCCACTGGGCTGCACAAGCAGGACTTGTAGGACAGGAGCTGGTCTTAACCGTTCTGCGTTACCAACTGTGGTGGCGGCCTGCATCGACGCCCTATCCCTGCCTACCTCTGGCCTAAAGCCGCAATGGGTTCAACACATGGAGGTGTGCTCTTTAGGAGAATAATAGAAGACTGCGCACCTCCTTGTTGTCTCCAGCCCCTTCTATAACCTGGGTCCGCCCCAAACCAGGGTGGACCACAATGCACCTCCTGGAGACAAAAGCAGAGTGATACGTCATGAGTGGCATAACTAGCGTCCTATTTGGAACCGCAACTTCAATGATGACCTCATGGCTGTCATGACCCAAACACCTCACCAGTCATCGTCTGACCATCAATAATGAGGTGACAAGTCATAGGGGCGGGCCTCTGCAAGCCATTTGGGAGTGGCCTGGCCATCGTCAGGACACCTGATGCCCTGTGGTCTAAATTGGCCCCCCACATCAGGGGCAGGGCTAAAGAGTTCATTACCGGACCTAGTTTCTGATGCAGTAAGTGCCTGACCATGGTCAGTTGCATGAAATACAGTCTCTGAAAAAAGACTATCAGCTTTAGCATGGTGTCTATGCACAACACAGGACTTAGACCCAGCACGGAGTGCAAGTACCTGTGCAAAGAGGCATTTCGCACTAAGTATGGGAGCATGCGCTGTAGCCCGAAATGAAGACTTAGGCTCAGGAATGGCACAGTCAGGCTGAGCATACTCACTAGGCGAAACACTGGAAATAGGCTGCGGCTGGGGTAAATCGGCACACGCATGCGCACTAGCTGCCTCTCCACACTTAGACGTGGAGGAGAAAGCAGCCAGCTGGACAACCCGAGGCACAGGCCTAAATGGCAGCAGATGCCTGTGCGAAACTGAAACCGCAGCAGGCTGCTTGCGTTTAAGGCGTCACCGTTTTGTAACAACAAATAACATCCAAAAGAACAGGTGTACTTCTTCCCATGGATAATCTGATATGATCCCTTTTTTCATGGACACGACCATCGCTAACAAATGTAGATGAGGCCAAATCAACAGCTGCTTCAATGGATCTGAATTGCTCCATAAAGTGGCCTCTCCTCCACCCCAATTTCAAGATCCCAAATACTCCATTCCTCTGTGGTGTCAATCCAATCGCACATGCTTCCTAACAGCTCTCAAGTTTCCACCAGCCCTGCTGAGTATGGGGTGACAGAGATGGTTGAGTTTGCATAGCTGTTCAGTCGCACTATAGCCTGGGAATCAGAGGTCTGCTCCAAAGCTGCAATGAGTACAGACTAGAGTTGAGCGCGGTTCGCGGTTCGAGGTTCTCCAGTTCTAGGCTCGAGTGATTTTGGGGCCTGTTCTAGATCGAACTAGAACTCGAGCTTTTTGCAAAAGCTCGATAGTTCTAGAAACGTTCGAGAACGGTTCTAGCAGCAAAAAAACAGCTAATTCCTAGCTTGGTTTCCGCTATAATAGTGTAAGTCACTCTGTGAATCACACTATTATGACATTTCAGTGTATAGTGTGCGTGAACAGCGCCTTCAGATCACTGCTGTTTCTATAATGGCGATCGCCATTTTTTTTTTTTTTCCTTGTCTTCCTTCCCTAAGCGCGCGCGTCTTGTGGGGCGGGCCAGCATGTCAGCCAATCCCAGACACACACACAGCTAAGTGTACTTTTAGCCAGAGAAGCAACGGCATGTGTGATAGGATGCCCATGTCACATGTCCCTGCATTATAAAACCGGACATTTTCCTCCAGGACGCCATTATCTCCTCTGCGTCTTTGGTGTCAGACATCACTGTCGCAGCTCCGTCCTTTATCCTATCGCCGATACAGCTGTATGCGCTCCATACACAGCGCTGGACAGCTTAGGGAGAGCACTTTCTAGCAGTCCTTTTAAGGGCTCAAACCGGCAGGGTCAGAGCCATAGGTGACAGGTCCTGAAAACAGCGACAACGTCTGTGTAGCAAAGGTCAGGGATTTCCTCCCTGCATTTCCCTATTAGGAGGGAATAGAAAGGCAGGCTTCCTTTCCTCTACCCAGAGCCCCACAATCCTGCCACTGTACCCTCCTGTCCTCTGCACACTCCAACTCATGATAACTAAGCCATTATACTAGCAAACACTCAGTGTACCTAGTGGCATCCTAAACGTGGCTATTGGACTTTGCTATAGTCCCACTAGTGCAAAGACATTTGCAGCACCTCTGCCTGCATTGCACACTCCAACTCATGATAACTAAGCCATTATACTAGCAAACACTCAGTGTACCTAGTGGCATCCTAAATGTGGCTATTGGACTTTGCTATAGTCCCACTAGTGCAAAGACATTTGCAGCACGTCTGCCTGCATTGCACACTCCAACTCATTATAACTAAGCCATTATACTAGCAAACACTCAGTGTACCTAGTGGCATCCTAAACGTGGCTATTGGACTTTGCTATAGTCCCACTAGTGCAAAGACATTTGCAGCACCTCTGCCTGCATTGCACACTCCAACTCATTATAACTAAGCCATTATACTAGCAAACACTCAGTGTACCTAGTGGCATCCTAAACGTGGCTATTGGACTTTGCTATAGTCCCACTA
This sequence comes from Anomaloglossus baeobatrachus, assembly GCF_048569485.1. Lineage (NCBI taxonomy): Eukaryota > Metazoa > Chordata > Amphibia > Anura > Aromobatidae > Anomaloglossus > Anomaloglossus baeobatrachus. The sequence continues at coordinate 407,378,310 of NC_134354.1, read as the reverse complement.
GTGCAAAGACATTTGCAGCACCTCTGCCTGCATTGCACACTCCAACTCATTATAACTAAGCCATTATACTAGCAAACACTCAGTGTACCTAGTGGCATCCTAAACGTGGCTATTGGACTTTGCTATAGTCCCACTAGTGCAAAGACATTTGCAGCACGTCTGCCTGCATTGCACACTCCAACTCATTATAACTAAGCCATTATACTAGCAAACACTCAGTGTACCTAGTGGCATCCTAAACGTGGCTATTGGACTTTGCTATAGTCCCACTAGTGCAAAGACATTTGCAGCACCTCTGCCTGCATTGCACACTCCAACTCATGATAACTAAGCCATTATACTAGCAAACACTCAGTGTACCTAGTGGCATCCTAAACGTGGCTATTGGACTTTGCTATAGTCCCACTAGTGCAAAGACATTTGCAGCACCTCTGCCTGCATTGCACACTCCAACTCATTATAACTAAGCCATTATACTAGCAAACACTCAGTGTACCTAGTGGCATCTTAAACGTGGCTATTGGACTTTGCTATAGTCCCACTAGTGCAAAGACATTTGCAGCACCTCTGCCTGCATTGCACACTCCAACTTATTCTAACTAAGCCATTATACTAGCAATTTTTGCTGCCAGTTTAAGGGCCGTAGTTGCATTGTCAGGGATATTTATTCTTTATTATTCTGCTGTTAATAAAGCTAGACCACCACTGCAATCTACACCACCTCTCAATTTTTACTACCACATTTTCAGTCCACAATCTTGTCGCAATCAACATGAGTGGCAAAATGACAGATGCTGGTGGAAAGGGGAAGAGGCGTCGTGGAAAAGGCAAAAAAGGTTTTGTCCGTGGGGAAGGTGGCAAAGCTCCATTATCATCTGCTGAAGATAGACCATCTACCAGCAAAAGTAAGATGTCTACTACTTACCGTGGACAATCCGATTTGCTCCCTTTTTTACGGACACGAACAACAGGAACAAAGGTAGATGATGGCCAAAAAAGGAAAATGCTTGAATGGATCTCAAGTGGTCCAACAAGTGCCCTCTCAGCCACTTCAAGTACCGCATCCAAAAAACACCAGTCCTCTGAGTTGTCATCCCAATCAAACTTGATTTCTCCCAGCTCTGAAGTCTCCATCAGCCCTGCACAGTATGGTGGAACTGAGATGGCTGAGTCTGCAGAGCTGTTCAGTCACACTATAGCCTGGGAATCAGAGGTCTGCTCCCAAGCTACAGTGAGTACAGAACAGGAAATGGTCTGCAGTGATGCCCAGAACCTTTGTGACTCTGATTCAGGCCGTGAGGACCAAGTTTCTGAGCATAATGTTGACCCTTTGTCACAAACTGTAACACCTGTGGTTATAGACAATGAGGAACATACTGATGAAGATGAGACGCAGATACCCGATTGGGATGACAACTTAAATATTCGGTCAGGGCAAGAAGAGGCTCGGTCTGAGGGGGAGGGGAGTGCAAACACAACAATTGATGATGAAGTTCTAGATCCCACCTACTGTCAACCCACAGTCAGGCACTCGAGGAGGTCAACAGAGGTGGTGGAGGAGGATGCAACTGATGACGAAGTTACCTTGCGCCTTCCTGGACAGAGTCGGAGTACTGGTAGCACGTCTACAACTGCATCCTCAGCCACCACTCTGCCTCTGAGCATTATTCGGGGTGGATCAACAGGTCGCATGGCCTCTAAGCCTTGCCTAGCCTGGTCCTTTTTTGACATAGAAAAAGATCGCCCAAATTATGTGATCTGTAAAATTTGTCATGGTTCTCTTAGTAGAGGTCAAAACCTCAGCAGTTTGACAACTTCTTCCATGAATCGTCACATGAATAAATATCATATGGCCCGGTGGGAAGCTCACCGTTCTGCAATGCGGCCTAGCGGAGCGAACCATCCACCGCCTGCCCCTTCCAGTGCATCCGCGCGCTCGTCATCTTCTAGGACTGTGGGGACAGCTGTCACACATGTTTTTCCACCCACAACTTCCACCACTGTAACCGCAACAGGCAGTTTGCTTGGTAGGTCGTCAGTTGGTTTGGAAGGGGAAACAAGTGAGTGTGTACAGCTCTCTCAGACATCGATAGCACCAACGTTGGATGAAGGCAACATCATGTCTCCGCCTGCACTTTCCTCACAAACCTGCATTTTTCCAGGGACACCCTACTCAACACCGTCTACACACAGCAGCCAGATCTCTGTCCCTCAGATGTGGTCAAATAAAAGGCCACTTCCTGCAACCCATGACAAAGCTAAGAGGTTGACTCTATCCCTCTGTAAGCTGTTGGCTACCGAAATGCTGCCTTTCCGCCTAGTGGACACACAGGATTTTAGAGACCTTATGTCTGTCGCTGTGCCCCAATACCAGATGCCTAGTCGCCACTACTTCTCTAAGAAAGGTGTGCCCGCGCTACACCAGCATGTCACACACAACATCACCGCTTCCTTGAGAAACTCTGTGTGTGAACGGGTGCATTTCACCACCGATACTTGGACCAGTAAGCATGGACAGGGACGTTACATGTCGCTCACTGGGCACTGGGTAACTATGGTGATAGATGGTGAAGGGTCTGCTGCACAAGTCTTGCCGTCCCCACAACTTGTGTGTCAATCCTCTGTCTGTCCAAGTTCCGCCACTGCTTCTGCATCCTCCACCTCATCTGGGTCCTCCCCCTCCGCCCCAAGCCTGCCTGGTCAGGCCACCAGCGTTCTCACTGCGCAGAAGGAATCACGCACCCCTCATTACTATGCTGGCAGCAGAGCGCAACGGCACCGCCGAGCCCTGGTGCAATACGTCATGACGTATAGCCTGCGCCAACGAGATACAGAGGTGGGGCAGATCACCCTGATGTAGTGGTCTCAGATCAAGGACCTATGCACCCTTCTGCACAGTTTCGACATGGCGACGAATATGTTTAGCGCTGACAATGCCATTATCAGCATGACAATTCCAGTCATTTACATGCTGGAGCACACGCTAAACACTATTCGGAGTCAGGGGGTGGGACAACAGGAAGGGGAAGAACTACAGGAGGATTCATATGCGCAAGGGACAACAACATTACCAAAGTCCAGACGTTCATCATCACCAACGCGGCAGGCATGGGACCATGGGGGACAGGGATCAACAAGGGCGCATGGTAGCAGGCGAGATGTTGAGGAAGGTGCAGGAGGACATGAAGAAATGGAGGACGAACTGTCCATGGACATGGAAGACTCAGCAGATGAGGGAGACCTTGGTCAAATTTCAGTTGAAAGAGGTTGGGGGGAGATGTCAGAGGAAGAAAGAACAATTAGCACCTCTATGCCACAAACACAGCGTGGACTTGGTCCACATGGCTGCGCAAGACACATGAGTGCCTTCTTGTTGCACTACCTCCAACATGACCCTCGTATTGTCAAAATTAGAAGTGATGATGACTACTGGCTTACCACACTATTAGATCCCCGGTACAAGTCCAAATTTTGTGACATAATTCCAGCCATAGAAAGGGACGCACGTATGCAGGAGTATCAGCAGAAGCTGTTATTCGATCTTAGATCCGCTTTTCCACCAAACAACCGTGCAGGTGCAGGGAGTGAATCTCCCAGTTGTAACTTGACAAACATGGGACGGTCTCGTCATCTTCAACAGTCTACACGTACCAGTAGGACCGTATCTGGTGCTGGTAACAGCAATTTTATGGAATCTTTTCATAATTTTTTAGACCCTCCTTTGCAAGGCCACCAGAGACAACAAGTCTGACACATAGTCAACGGCTGGAGAGGATAATACAGGAGTATCTACAAATGAACATCGATGCCATGACTTTGCAAATGGAGCCTTGCTCATTTTGGGCTTCAAATCTAGAAAAATGGCCAGAGCTATCCAGTTACGCCTTGGAGATTTTGTCGTGTCCAGCTGCCAGCGTTGTCTCTGAACGTGTCTTCAGTGCTGCTGGGTGTGTGCTGACAGATAAGCGCACGCGTCTGTCCAGTGACAATGTGGACAGACTGATGTTCATCAAAATGAACAAGTCATGGATCCAGAAGGAATTTACTACCCCTGTGTCATCCTGGGGAGAGTAAATGCTTGTGGATTTGGAATGTGCTTGATGCAAATCTAGCTGTGAAGTGTACAACTGGGGCACAAGTGCTGCCATTGAAGGGGTGGGTGTGTGTGGGGCACAATTTTTGGAAAAAAGGGAGGCTCCGCTTGGAGTAACCCTTGCTTGATGTGTTTTTAAATGAAGCCAAGATGAACAGAGCTGGGATCAGGAAAGACTTTGCTACCTACCCCGGTGTCATCCTGGGGACGGTTAAGAATGGCGTATTTTTGAATGTGCTTGATGCAAATCAAAACATCCTGTTTGCAACTAGGGCACAACTGCTGCCACTGAATGGGTGGGTGTGTGTGGGGCACAATTTTTGGAAAAAAAGGGAGACTCCGCTTGGAGTAACCCTTGCTTGCTGTGTTTTTTAAAAATGATCCAAGATGAACAGAGCTGGGATCAGGAAAGACTTTATCTACCTACCCCGGTGTCATGCTGGGGACGGTTAATTATGGCGTATTTTTGAATGTGCTTGATGCAAATCTAGCTGTGAAGTGTACAACTGGGGCACAACTGCTGCCACTGAATGGGTGGGTGTGTTTGGGGCCCAATTTTTGGAAAAAAAGGGAGACTCCGCTTGGAGTAACCCTTGCTTGCTGTGTTTTTTAAAAATGATCCAAGATGAACAGAGCTGGGATCAGGAAAGACTTTGCTACCTACCCCGGTGTCATCCTGGGGACGGTTAAGAATTGCGTATTTTTGAATGTGCTTGATGCAAATCTAACTGTGATTTGTACAACTGGGGCACAACTGCTGCCACTGAAGGGGTGGGTGTGTGTGGGGCCCAATTTTTGGAAAAAAGGGAGACTCCGCTTGGAGTAACCCTTGCTTGATGTGTTTTTAAAAGAAGCCAAGATGAACAGAGCTGGGATCAGGAAAGACTTTGCTACCTACCCCGGTGTCATCCTGGGGACGGTTAAGAATGGCGTATTTTTGAATGTGCTTGATGCAAATCTAGCTGTGAATTGTACAACTGGGGCACAAGTGCTGCCACTGCAGGGGTGGGTGTGTGTGGGGCCCAATTTTTGGAAAAAAGGGAGACTCCGCTTGGAGTAACCCTTGCTTACATTGTTTTTAAAAATGATCCAAGATGCACAGAGCTGGGATCAGGAAAGACTTTGCTACCTACCCCGGTGTCATCCTGGGGACGGTTAAGAATGGCGTATTTTTGAATGTGCTTGATGCAAATCAAAACATCCTGTTTGCAACTGGGGCAAAAGTGCTGCCACTGAAGGGGTGGGTGTGTGTGGGGCCCAATTTTTGGAAAAAAGGGAGACTCCGCTTGGAGTAACCCTTGCTTACATTGTTTTTAAAAATGATCCAAGATGCACAGAGCTGGGATCAGGAAAGACTTAGCTACCTACCCCGGTGTCATCCTGGGGACGGTTAATTATGGCGTATTTTTGAATGTGCTTGATGCAAATCTAGCTGTGAAGTGTACAACTGGGGCACAAGTGCTGCCACTGAATGGGTGGGTGTGTGTGGGGCCCAATTTTTGGAAAAAAAGGGAGACTCCGCTTGGAGTAACCCTTGCTTACATTGTTTTTAAAAATGATCCAAGATGCACAGAGCTGGGATCAGGAAAGACTTTATCTACCTACCCCGGTGTCATCCTGGGGACGGTTAAGAATGGCGTATTTTTGAATGTGCTTGATGCAAATCAAAACATCCTGTTTGCAACTGGGGCACAAGTGCTGCCACTGAAGGGGTGTGTGTGTGTGGGGCCCAATTTTTGGAAAAAAGGGAGACTCCGCTTGGAGTAACCCTTGCTTACATTGTTTTTAAAAATGATCCAAGATGCACAGAGCTGGGATCAGGAAAGACTTAGCTACCTACCCCGGTGTCATCCTGGGGACGGTTAATTATGGCGTATTTTTGAATGTGCTTGATGCAAATCTAGCTGTGAAGTGTACAACTGGGGCACAACTGCTGCCACTGAATGGGTGGGTGTGTGTGGGGCACAATTTTTGGAAAAAAGGGAGACTACGCTTGGAGTCACCTTGCAGTGTTTTACATGATTTTAGAAGGGCGTGCCATGCCTATATCTGTGTGTCCTCCTCTTTTTCCTTGTCCAGCTGTTTTGTTTTCGCATGAGTATATGTCCTTGTCACTTTCCCATGTGTTTGTGTTGTGTTGTGAGTTGTTTGTCACCTTTTGGACACCTTTGAGGGTGTTTTCTAGGTGTTTTTCTGTGTTTGTGATTGCCTGCCATTGTTTCCTATGCAGTTCGAGTTAGGTTCGTCGAACGTTCGACAAGCCGAACTCGAACGGGACCTCCGTTCGGCGAACCGACCTCGAGCCGAACCGGGACCGGTTCGCTCATCTCTAGTACAGACAAGGAAGATATTATTATTTTTATTATTATTGATTTATAGAGCACCATTGATTCCATGGTGCTGTACATGAGAAGGGGGTTACATACAGAATACATATACAAGTAACTATAGACAGACTGGTACAGAGGGAAGAGGGCCCTGCCCTTGCGGGATTACATTCTAAAGGATTTTTGGGAGGAGACAGTAGGAGTTGTTTAGGTTGAGCGTCAAGTACGTATGGTGGTGGTGTCATTGAAGGTTATAGTCATTTCTGAACAGATGAGTTTTCAGATTCAGTTTGAAGCTTGCGTGTGTAGCAGATAATCTAACGTGTTGAGGTAGCGAGTTCCATGAGACAGGGGAAATGATCTGCGCAGATGGCCAGAAGCTTTGTGACTGGGATCCAGGCCCCGATGAAGAAGGTGCTGAGCCTAATCTACACCCTCATTTCCAAAAAGTAAATCCTCCTGGTGGAGACAATGGGGAACATGTTGAGGAGCACAGATACCTGATTGGAAGGACAACTTTACTATTCGGTCAGGGCAGGAAGAGGTTGTCTCGGAGGACTCAGGACGAGGGGAATGAAAACACACAGGGTTATTGATGAGGTTGGAGACCACACTTACTGTCAAACCAAAGTCAGCCAGTCGATGAGGTCAGCAGAGGAGGTGGAGGAGGATGCTATTGACGACGAGGTTACGTTGCGTCTTCCTGGCCAGAGACAAAGTACTGGAAGCACGTCAACAACTGAATCCTGGACCACAACTTTGACTCTGAGCAGATGTCGTGTTGGCTATGCAGGTCGCATGGGCTGTAAGCCTTTCCTAGCCTGTGAATTTTTGGACATCGCAAAGGATCACCCAAGTCATGGAATCTGTAAGATTTGTCAACAATCTGTAAGTAGAAGGCAAAAACTCACACTTTTGAGTACTTCCTCCATGAAGTATCACATGGATATGAATTGACAGCATGAAGGTGTATTGCTCAGCTTTAGCAACTGTCAACGCAATATGCTTATTTGCCGTTCATTGCATGCATTGTTGCAGACTACACACAAGGGGCTGCTGTTTTTTTGGATCTGCCTTTGGTCACTATAGCAATAGAAAATTGCTCTTCGTGGGTGGACTTGGAGATGCTGTCTATGAACAGAAGGAAAAGCTAAAGGTGTGTGTTACAGCAAGGAGCCACCGCGGAAACACTTCGTTCAATTGTGAGGGGAGTTGTGTTGTACTTTGATGATGAGCACTGTATCGTCAGTGAGCAGCATCCTGTGCCACAGACCAACATCCTTACGGTGCTGTCTATACTGCTTACCGTGAGAGGAGCGTAAAGTCTGTATTTCTGGCAACTGGACATCACAGTACCCGGGTACGATAGGCTGTGCCCAGACAATAATGCGGGCACGCAACACTTTGTTTTATTAGCAAAACACATATCTGTTCTGGGTAGGCCGACTATATAGACAATAAGACTTGCTGCCTCTGCACTGTCAAATTGTCGCGTACAGTTTAAATCATAGAGGGACAGCAACACATGTTTGCATTGACTGTTGCTTTTCAAGATTTCCATGACTGTGTTGCAGAGCTGTGTGGTTTGCATTCACACTGTTATCATCTGCATTATCTGTGAGGCTTCAGCTAAGAAGGGTATTCAGGGGGGGTCATGTGTTTTGTCTATGTTTAGGTAGATAACTTGGAAGCTCTTGTGATGCGCCACTGGTAAGTCGTGTTCGCACACACACACACACACACACGCACAAACACACAATTACTGCTACACAGAGGGATTAGCAGGTAGTAGGCAACAGAATAGATTGTTCAATTATTTAAATTGTATGCATGGTTCTTATTGTTTGTTTTCGTAAAGTTAAACAATCATTTATCAACCCAACTGCCTAGAGTCCTTTTCCTGTTGCCTGGTTTTGCTGCATACTGGGGAGCCCACCCTGTACACGACTTAAAAAGAAGCATAAGTCGCAATGTGAATTTCACTGTGCTACAATGTGGCCTAGCGTGCCTGTGCAACTACCGCCTGCCCCATCAAGTGCATCTGCGTGCTCTTCATCCTCTGTGACTGTGGGGACAGCAGTCACACATGGTTTTTCACACTGAACTTCCACTCCTTAACCCGCAACAGGGAGTGTGATTGGCAGGTCATCACTTGTTTTGGAAGTGGAAACAGAAGGTATTGTTGAGCTGTCAGACATCGAGAGAACCATCATTGGATGCAGGCTACATTATATCCACGCCTGCACCTTCGTCACAGATTGCCTGGACTACCTGCAGTTAATAATTGCATTCCAGAAATGGAAAGGAGTGTAGAATGCACATGTGTTGTACCTTGCTAGGCAGCAAAGGAACACTCGCTTATTATTCCAGACAATTTTAGGATGGCAGAAAAAGAGTCAGCTCTTTGTGCAAATTAAATAGCGTGGCAAAAGTGGACAGATGGGTACAGTGGCCGTGTTCTGTGGGTACCAGGACAGTAAAAGAAGCCTCACTTTCTATCCCTCCTAATGATCAAATGCAGCAAGGAATTCCCTGAGTTTGCTATAAAATTAGCATAGCAAAATGTGCATGAGAGTAGAATGCAGAGGTGCTTGAGATTGCTTGGCACAAGTGGCACAATAAAGGAGTCCTACAGGCATTTTTTGTATACCACTAAGTTGCAGTATTTTTTGCTATCATTATAGCTTATTAAAAACAGAGCAGGAGGGTGTCATGCAGAGGTGCTAGAAATAGCTTGGCACCAGTGGGGCACTAATGGAATACAACAGCCAGTTCTATGATGCCACTAAATGGCAGTATTTTTTGCTATCATTATAGCTTATTAAAAACAGAGCAGGAGGGTGTCATGCAGAAGTGCTAGAAATAGCTTGGCACCAGTGGGGCACTAATGGAATACAACAGCCAGTTCTATGATGCCACTAAATGGCAGTATTTTTTGCTATCATTATAGCTTATTAAAAACAGAGCAGGAGGGTGTCATGCAGAGGTGCTGCACATAGATTTGCACCAGTGGGGCACTAATGGAGTACAACAGCCACTTCTTGTATGCCACTAAGTTTACTCAATTTTTGGTATTATAATGTATTACTAACAATGAGTTGGAGTGTGCAATGCAGGCAGACGTGCTGCAAATATCTTTGCACTAGTGGGACGATACAGAAGTCCAACAGCCACGTTTAGGATGCCACTAGGTTCACTGAGTGTTTGCTAGTATAATGGCTTAGTAACAATGAGTTTGAGTGTGCAATGCAGGCAGACGTGCTGCAAATATCTTTTCACTAGTGGGACTAGACAAAAGTCCAATAGCCACGTTTAGGATGCCACTAGGTACACTGAGTGTTTGCTAGTATAATGGCTTAGTAACAATGAGTTGGAGTGTGCAATGCAGGTAGACGTGCTGCAAATATCTTTGCACTAGTGGGACTATACAGAAGTCCAACAGCCACGTTTAGGATGCCACTAGGTACACTGAGTGTTTGCTAGTATAATGGCTTAGTTATAATGAGTTTGAGTGTGCAATGCAGGCAGATGTGCTGCAAATATCTTTGCACTAGTGGGACTAGACAAAAGTCCAATAGCCACGTTTAGGATGCCACTAGGTACACTGAGTGTTTGCTAGTATAATGGCTTAGTTATAATGAGTTTGAGTGTGCAATGCAGGCAGACGTGCTGCAAATATCTTTGCACTAGTGGGACTAGACAAAAGTCCAATAACCACGTTTAGGATGCCACTAGGTACACTCAGTGTTTGCTACTATAATGGCTTAGTAACAATGAGTTGGAGTGTGCAATGCAGGCAGACGTGCTGCAAATATCTTTGCACTAGTGGGACTATACAGAAGTCCAACAGCCACGTTTAGGATGCCACTAGGTACACTGAGTGTTTGCTAGTATAATGGCTTAGTTATAATGAGTTTGAGTGTGCAATGCAGGCAGACGTGCTGCAAATATCTTTGCACTAGTGGGACTAGACAAAAGTCCAATAGCCACGTTTAGGATGCCACTAGGTACACTGAGTGTTTGCTAGTATAATGGCTTAGTTATAATGAGTTTGAGTGTGCAATGCAGGCAGACGTGCTGCAAATATCTTTGCACTAGTGGGACTAGACAAAAGTCCAATAGCCACGTTTAGGTTGCCACTAGGTACACTGAGTGTTTGCTAGTATAATGGCTTAGTTATAATGAGTTTGAGTGTGCAATGCAGGCAGACGTGCTGCAAATATCTTTGCACTAGTGGGACTAGACAAAAGTCCAATAGCCACGTTTAGGATGCCACTAGGTACACTGAGTGTTTGCTAGTATAATAGCTTAGTTATAATGAGTTTGAGTGTGCAATGCAGGCAGAGGTGCTGCAAATATCTTTGCACTAGTGGGACGATACAGAAGTCCAACAGCCACGTTTAGGATGCCACTAGGTTCACTGAGTGTTTGCTAGTATAATGGCTTAGTAACAATGAGTTTGAGTGTGCAATGCAGGCAGACGTGCTGCAAATATCTTTTCACTAGTGGGACTAGACAAAAGTCCAATAGCCACGTTTAGGATGCCACTAGGTACACTGAGTGTTTGCTAGTATAATGGCTTAGTAACAATGAGTTGGAGTGTGCAATGCAGGTAGACGTGCTGCAAATATCTTTGCACTAGTGGGACTATACAGAAGTCCAACAGCCACGTTTAGGATGCCACTAGGTACACTGAGTGTTTGCTAGTATAATGGCTTAGTTATAATGAGTTTGAGTGTGCAATGCAGGCAGATGTGCTGCAAATATCTTTGCACTAGTGGGACTAGACAAAAGTCCAATAGCCACGTTTAGGATGCCACTAGGTACACTGAGTGTTTGCTAGTATAATGGCTTAGTTATAATGAGTTTGAGTGTGCAATGCAGGCAGACGTGCTGCAAATATCTTTGCACTAGTGGGACTAGACAAAAGTCCAATAACCACGTTTAGGATGCCACTAGGTACACTCAGTGTTTGCTACTATAATGGCTTAGTAACAATGAGTTGGAGTGTGCAATGCAGGCAGACGTGCTGCAAATATCTTTGCACTAGTGGGACTATACAGAAGTCCAACAGCCACGTTTAGGATGCCACTAGGTACACTGAGTGTTTGCTAGTATAATGGCTTAGTTATAATGAGTTTGAGTGTGCAATGCAGGCAGACGTGCTGCAAATATCTTTGCACTAGTGGGACTAGACAAAAGTCCAATAGCCACGTTTAGGATGCCACTAGGTACACTGAGTGTTTGCTAGTATAATGGCTTAGTTATAATGAGTTTGAGTGTGCAATGCAGGCAGACGTGCTGCAAATATCTTTGCACTAGTGGGACTAGACAAAAGTCCAATAGCCACGTTTAGGTTGCCACTAGGTACACTGAGTGTTTGCTAGTATAATGGCTTAGTTATAATGAGTTTGAGTGTGCAATGCAGGCAGACGTGCTGCAAATATCTTTGCACTAGTGGGACTAGACAAAAGTCCAATAGCCACGTTTAGGATGCCACTAGGTACACTGAGTGTTTGCTAGTATAATAGCTTAGTTATAATGAGTTTGAGTGTGCAATGCAGGCAGAGGTGCTGCAAATATCTTTGCACTAGTGGGACTATACAAAAGTCCAATAGCCACGTTTAGGATGCCACTAGGTACACTGAGTGTTTGCTAGTATAATGGCTTAGTTATAATGAGTTGGAGTGTGCAATGCAGGCAGACGTGCTGCAAATATCTTTGCACTAGTGGGACTATATAAAAGTCCAATAGCCACGTTTAGGATGCCACTAGGTACACTCAGTGTTTGCTAGTATAATGGCTTAGTAACAATGAGTTGGAGTGTGCAATGCAGGCAGACGTGCTGCAAATATCTTTGCACTTGTGGGACTATACAGAAGTCCAACAGCCACATTTAGGTTGCCACTAGGTACACTGAGTGTTTGCTAGTATAATGGCTTAGTTATAATGAGTTTGAGTGTGCAATGCAGGCAGACGTGCTGCAAATATCTTTGCACTAGTGGGACTAGACAAAAGTCCAATAGCCACGTTTAGGATGCCACTAGGTACACTGAGTGATTGCTAGTATAATGGCTTAGTTATAATGAGTTTGAGTGTGCAATGCAGGCAGACGTGCTGCAAATATCTTTGCACTAGTGGGACTAGACAAAAGTCCAATAGCCACGTTTAGGATGCCACTAGGTACACTGAGTGTTTGCTAGTATAATGGCTTAGTTATAATGAGTTTGAGTGTGCAATGCAGGCAGACGTGCTGCAAATATCTTTGCACTAGTGGGACTAGACAAAAGTCCAATAGCCACGTTTAGGATGCCACTAGGTACACTCAGTGTTGGCTAGTATAATGGCTTAGTAACAATGAGTTGGAGTGTGCAATGCAGGCAGACGTGCTGCAAATATCTTTGCACTAGTGGGACTATACAGAAGTCCAATAGCCACGTTTAGGATGCCACTAGGTACACTGAGTGTTTGCTAGTATAATGGCTTAGTTATAATGAGTTTGAGTGTGCAATGCAGGCAGACGTGCTGCAAATATCTTTGCACTAGTGGGACTAGACAAAAGTCCAATAGCCACGTTTAGGATGCCACTAGGTACACTGAGTGTTTGCTAGTATAATGGCTTAGTTATAATGAGTTTGAGTGTGCAATGCAGGTAGAGGTGCTGCAAATATCTTTGCACTAGTGGGACTATACAAAAGTCCAATAGCCACGTTTAAGATGCCACTAGGTACACTCAGTGTTTGCTATTATAATGGCTTAGTAACAATGAGTTGGAGTGTGCAATGCAGGCAGACGTGCTGCAAATATCTTTGCACTAGTGGGACTATACAGAAGTCCAAAAGCCACATTTAGGATGCCACTAGGTACACTTAGTGTTTGCTAGTATAATGGCTTAGTTATAATGAGTTTGAGTGTGCAATGCAGGCAGACGTGCTGCAAATATCTTTGCACTAGTGGGACTAGACAAAAGTCCAATAGCCACGTTTAGGAAGCCACTAGGTACACTGAGTGTTTGCTAGTATAATGGCTTAGTTATAATGAGTTTGAGTGTGCAATGCAGGCAGAGGTGCTGCAAATATCTTTGCACTAGTGGGACTATACAAAAGTCCAATAGCCACGTTTAGGATGCCACTAGGTACACTCAGTGTTTGCTAGTATAATGGCTTAGTAACAATGAGTTGGAGTGTGCAATGCAGGCAGACGTGCTGCAAATATCTTTGCACTAGTGGGACTAGTCAAAAGTCCAATAGCCACGTTTAGGATGCCACTAGGTACACTTAGTGTTTGCTAGTATAATGGCTTAGTTATAATGAGTTGGAGTGTGCAATGCAGGCAGACGTGCTGCAAATATCTTTGCACTAGTGGGACTATACAAAAGTCCAATAGCCACGTTTAGGATGCCACTAGGTACACTTAGTGTTTGCTAGTATAATGGCTTAGTTATAATGAGTTGGAGTGTGCAGAGGATAGGAGGGTACAGTGCCAGGATTGTGGGGCTCTGGGTAGAGGAAAGGAATCCTGCCTTTCTATTCCCTCCTAATGGGGAAATGCAGCGACGAAATCCCTGACCTTTGCTACACAGATGCTTGCTGTCTCTGTTTTCAGGACCTGTCACCTATGGCTCTGACCCTGCCGGTACGAGCCCTTAAAAGGACTGATAGAAAGTGCTCTCCCTAAGCTGTCCAGCGCTGTGGATGGAGCGTATACAGTAGTATCGGCGATAGGACAAAGGACGGAGCTGCGGCAGTGATGTCTGACACCAAGGACGCAGAAGCGATAATGGCGTCCGGACGGGCAGATACTCGTTTTTATAATGCAGGGACATGTGACATGGACATCCTATCACACATGCCGTTGCTTCTCTGGCTAAAAGTCCACTTAGCTGTGTGTGTGTGTCTGGGATTGGCTGCCATAATGGCCCTCCCCACTACACGCGCGCGCTTAGGGAAGGAAGACAAGGAAAAAAAAAAAAAAATTGCGATCGCCATTATACAAACAGCAGTAATCTGAAGGCGCTGTTCACGCACACTATACACTGAAATTTCATAATAGTGTGAGTCACAGAGTGACTTACACTATTACAGCGGAAAGCCAGCTAGGAATTAGCTGTTTTGTTGCTGCTAGAACCATTATCGAACGTTTCTAGAACTATCGAGCTTTTGCAGAAAGCTCGACTTCTAGTTCAATCTAGAACAGGCCCCAAAATCACTCGAGCCTAGAACTGGAGAACCTCGAACCGCGAACCGCGCTGAACTCTAGTGGCTAGTGCGCATGCACGCGCCGATTCACCCCAGCCAGAGCTTAAGTCCGGTGTTTTGCCTAGTGAGCATATTCAGCCTGATTGTGTAATTTCTGAGACTAAGTCCTCAGTTCAGGCTACTGAGCATGCTCCCACAATTAAAACCCTTTAACCCCTATACAGGGATTTGGAACTACACAGGGCCTTGGGGATCACTACCTGTGGAAGACTGCATTCCGATGAGAATAGTCGTCAGACAGGGTCAAACCAGGAATAGCAGAACAGGGACAGAATCGTCAGGCAATGACGTAATCAGAAAATGTAGCAGAGGTCAAATCCGGATCGGGCAGCGAGGTAAAAAACAGCAGGCAGAAGGGTAGTCAGAAAACACGCAGAAGTCAGCACACAGGAATCACTAAACAGAATAGGGCGGTACAGGAACCAGGAAATCAAAACTATCTCTGGCAGAGGTCAGCAGACAGGAGGGGAACTAAGAAAGGTGTGGTTCTTTCCAATTGTCTGTAGCTGAATGCTGGCAACTTCAGCTGGAAGACACACGCCACCCACAGTCAGCCAGTGGTACTGCAGATCCTAAGATAACCCAGCCCAGTAGATGATTGGAGCCTGCGCCCACCGATGCCGCTGGCATCGACTCCTCTCCCATCACCAGCACTATCCATGGCAGGAACACGGCGTTGCCTGGCGATCCGAGCAGAAGTCGCTGGAGCCGACTTCGGTGGTAACGTAACAAACACACAGGGAATAACACACAGAGGAAAGTAAACAAATAATTTATCTATAGATAACTCAGGGATAGGAACTGCAACACAATGTTTCTCCAGATGAATACAAGCTGACTGCTTGCACTGAAGACTTGTTAGAGATATTTGACCTATCACCAGCACAGAGTAAGGGGGAGTGAGGTTATTTAAAGGCACAAAGGGAAATGCTAAAGATCAACAGATAAAAAGGTGAGGAAAAGAGAAAGGGATAAACCCTAAACATGGAAAGAGGGAAAATCAGAGAGCAGCTTGTGTAGTCAAACACTGATACCTTCTACAGCCAGCAACTACAGCACTGTCTGTCAAGTGTGACACATCTGTGACACTCTCGTCCACAAGCTGCAGGGCCTGTGCCTCTAGTTCCCCCACTCTTCTTCACCACTGTTTGCTTTTTTGCCCCAATGGCTCTCTAGTCGCCTGACTGTCTAAGTCCGTCGAGGTGAGCCATAGGCTCCGGACCTGAAGGTTACCTCTTTCCATTTCTATTCCTCAAATTCTCGTGAACGCCTCACCAAGCCCGTCTCTCTAATAAACCCACTGGCCATCTGTCACTCCTCCCCTCTTGGCTCTCAATTCCGTTAAAACCAGGAAGTGTCTAACACTGCCATATCTAATCTAACATTTATATGACTAATACATTGTATTATCAGGTCTCAATGCTAGGTGGCCCCGGCCACTGTGCGGTCTCGGCTCTGCTACATCAGGAACTGCATTTGTTAAGCAACAATACATCCTATCGCACATTATATAATATTCAACAACATACTGTATACATTACCCTTAATATAAAACTCAGTTTCTTGTTACACAGGGGGACAGCATAAGACGATAGGTGTGGGGGTGTACACAACCACCTCCTACAGTACTGTGAGGGCAAATTGTGTTGGGGAATTTACTGTGGGGGTATCATTTTGTGTGTGTATAGGTAGGCCATATTTTTGGAGGCATCATCATATGCATGTCCTTCTTTTTAAAATCTGGGAGATGTGCTTTTCCGTGACTGCACCATTAAATCATGACTCCACCAACTCCACAGAATCCTTTTGGGGAGAGGGTGCAATGAGGACGTTTGCTTTCTGTCTCTAGGATTTCTATTTACACCCTTATGTACATTGAAGGTAAATAGCTAGCTTCCTATAGCAGAGTGTAGTGGAAGATGAGGCTAAAGTACCTGGTAACAAGAAACCCTGACCAGTCACAAAACAAATGTCTGCCTCAGCTGGCCTTAAAAGCCTTGAGTGATGACATCATAGATGCTTACCGGGTAACCACAACAAGTCAGCACGGACTAGTACAAAAAGAGACAGGTATAGGAGAATGGAGGATAGCTCGAGGCTGGAGCCAGGACAGAAGAGTAACATGCCTTCAATAAACCAACCATGCAGCCCATCACCAATCACGTTGTGGGTGGGGGTACTGGTGATAGTGTGACAAGGAAACTTCCCTCTGTCTGACCACTTAAATAACCACCACATTTACAATGAAGTGTCGGCAGTGTAATACATATTACCTTGCCTATTGCTTTTCATTAATTGAGTCCTCTTCATACTCATGCCAAACATATACTAGAATGTTTGAAAAATAGAGGAAACCAACACAAACACAAGGAGAAAATACAAATACCTTGCAGATGTAGTCCTAGAATGACAAGGTAAAAGAGCTAATCACTGAGCCATCAAGCTACCGGTAATTTTGGATTTTCCATTTGTGTTGCTTTAACCCCTTCACGACCATGGACAGATATATCCGTCATGGAGCGTGTCCCGTTAAGCCCCGCCCCCTGCCACGGGCAGGCGGCGGCGGTCGGCATACATAGCTGTTTTCAACAGCTGACATGTGTGCCTGCTAGCCGCGGGTGGAATCACTTCCATCTGCGGCCATTAACCCCTTAAATCTTGCTGCCAAAGTCTGGCAGCAAGATCTATATGCGGGCTGCCATGTTTTTTACTTACCACCGCGCCCACCGGAAGTCACGTGCGTGATCACGTGACTTTTGGTGGTTGCCATCGTAGCGCAGGGTCATGTGATGACGCCTGCAGCTATGAAGTTTCACTTTCGTTTTCCCTCGGCCGCGAGCAGAGAGAAACAGAAAGTGACTGAATCTGCTGTTTACAGCTGTATAGCTGTGATCAGCAGATACAGTTAGGTCCAGAAATATTTGGACAGTGACACAATTTTCGCGAGTTGGGCTCTGCATGCCACCACATTGGATTTGAAATGAAACCTCTACAACAGAATTCAAGTGCAGATTGTAACGTTTAATTTGAAGGTTTGAACAAAAATATCTGATAGAAATTGTAGGAATTGTACACATTTCTTTACAAACACTCCACATTTTAGGAGGTCAAAAGTAATTGGACAAATAAACCAAACCCAAACAAAATATTTTTATTTTCAATATTTTGTTGTGAATCCTTTGGAGGCAATCACTGCCTTAAGTCTGGAACCCATGGACATCACCAAACGCTGGGTTTCCTCCTTCTTAATGTTTTGCCAGGCCTTTACAGCCGCAGCCTTCAGGTCTTGCTTGTTTGTGGGTCTTTCCGTCTTAAGTCTGGATTTGAGCAAGTGAAATGCATGCTCAATTGGGTTAAAATCTGGTGATTGACTTGGCCATTGCAGAATGTTCCACTTTTTTTGCACTCATGAACTCCTGGGTAGCTTTGGCTGTATGCTTGGGGTCATTGTCCATCTGTACTATAAAGCGCCGTCCGATCAACTTTGCGGCATTTGGCTGAATCTGGGCTGAAAGTATATCCCGGTACACTTCAGAATTCATCCGGCTACTCTTGTCTGCTGTTATGTCATCAATAAACACAAGTGACCCAGTGCCATTGAAAGCCATGCATGCCCATGCCATCACGTTGCCTCCACCATGTTTTACAGAGGATATGGTGTGCCTTGGATCATGTGCCGTTCCCTTTCTTCTCCAAACTTTTTTCTTCCCATCATTCTGGTACAGGTTGATCTTTGTCTCATCTGTCCATAGAATACTTTTCCAGAACTGAGCTGGCTTCATGAAGTGTTTTTCAGCAAATTTAACTCTGGCCTGTCTATTTTTGGAATTGATGAATGGTTTGCATCTAGATGTGAACCCTTTGTATTTACTTTCATGGAGTCTTCTCTTTACTGTTGACTTAGAGACAGATACACCTACTTCACTGAGAGTGTTCTGGACTTCAGTTGATGTTGTGAATGGGTTCTTCTTCACCAAAGAAAGTATGCGGCGATCATCCACCACTGTTGTCATCCGTGGACGCCCAGGCCTTTTTGAGTTCCCAAGCTCACCAGTCAATTCCTTTTTTCTCAGAATGTACCCGACAGTTGATTTTGCTACTCCAAGCATGTCTGCTATCTCTCTGATGGATTTTTTCTTTTTTTTCAGCCTCAGGATGTTCTGCTTCACCTCAATTGAGAGTTCCTTAGACCGCATGTTGTCTGGTCACAGCAACAGCTTCCAAATGCAAAACCACACACCTGTAATCAACCCCAGACCTTTTAACTACTTCATTGATTACAGGTTAACGAGGGAGACGCCTCCAGAGTTAATTGCAGCCCTTAGAGTCCCTTGTCCAATTACTTTTGGTCCCTTGAAAAAGAGGAGGCTATGCATTACAGAGCTATGATTCCTAAACCCTTTCTCCGATTTGGATGTGAAAACTCTCATATTGCAGCTGGGAGTGTGCACTTTCAGCCCATATTATATATATAATTGTATTTCTGAACATGTTTTTGTAAACAGCTAAAATAACAAAACTTGTTTCACTGTCCAAATATTTCTGGCCCTGACTGTAGATAAGAGCGATTGGATTGCTGATCGCTATAGCCCCCTAGGGAGACTAGTAAAATAAAAAAAAAGTAAAAAAAAAAGTTTTAAAAAAAACCCAAAAAACCTTAAAGTTCAAATCACCCCCCTTTCCCCCATTGAAAATTTAAGGGTTAAAAAATAAATAAATATACACATATCTGGTATCGCCGCGTTCAGAAATGCCCGATCTATCAAAATATAAAATCAATTAATCTGATTGGTAAACGGCGTAGTGGCAAAAAAATTCCAAACGCCAAAATTACGTTTTTTGGTCGCCGCAAGTTTTACGCAAAATGCAATAACAGGCGATCAAAAAGTAGCATCTGCGCAAAAATGATACTATTAGAAACGTCAGCTCGAGACGCAAAAAATAAGCTATCACTGAGCCATAGATCCCAAAAAATAAGAACACTATGTGTTTTGGAAAATGGCGCAAAACGTGCACCACTTTTATTGGAAAAACTTGTGATTTTTTTAACCCCTTAGATACAAGTAAACCTATACATGTTTGGTGTCTACAAACTCACACTGACCTCAGGCATCATACCCACACATCAGTTTTACCATATAGTGAACACCGTGAATAAAACATCCCAAAAACTATTGTGCCATCACACTTTTTTTGCAATTTTTCTGCATTTGGAATTTTTTTGCTGTTTTCCAGTACACCATATGGTAAAACTTATGCTTTCATTTAAAAGTACAACTTGTCCCGCAAAAAACAAGCCCTCATATGGCAAAATTGACGGAAAAATAAAAAAAGTTACGGCTCTCGGAAGAAGGGGAGCAAAAATCAAAAACGCAAAAACGGAAAGTGCCCCGGGGCTGAAGGGGTTAATATAGCACAGCTTTACAATAACATAACAGTTAAATGTCTCCTTTTTCACTTTAGGAGCTAACTAGATTTATAAAGTTATAGCTTGATATCTGCATTTAATACATATTACACTGTACCTATAACCCTGCCTTAGGGGGTAGAGCCTCCTAGTACTGTACTGTTGATGGTGCACAGTTGTTTGGCTTTTCCCCAGTATATTCTTGGCTGGGGATACATATTGACACTCACATTAAATTATTATGCAAATAGTTTCCTGGTACAAGAAATAAGAACAACAGCATTAGAGAATGAAAACAGTACAAACTTCTCACATTATGCATGGTATACGTATAGACCATTGTAAGAGATATGCAAAGCATTTTACCATTTTTTTTACTTCTTCCCACAGAAAGGCAGATGGAATTGAAAATGAGATAGCAAACAATAGGATCCTCAAATGATATATATGGGAGCTTTGAAAACAGAGTCAATGGTCGTTATCCTCTTTGATTTTTTTTATACCATAAGTGTACAATCAAACAATTGTTTCCTTTATTTTTATTGTGGTCTAGATCTAACTAGATGTTTTTTTTTTTAGAAATTGCAAGCTCATGCAAGCAGATTTCTGTTTTGTTTTTACTATCTGATGTGCACTTTTTTTATGCACTAAGCCTAAATATATACTGTGCAGACCAAAGGTTTGGACACATCTTCTCATTCAAAGAGTTTTCTTTATTTTCATGACTCTGAAATTTGTAGATTCACATTGAAGGCATCAAAACTATGAATTAACACATGTGGAAGTAAATACTTAACAAAAAAGTGTGAAACAACTGAAAATATGTCTTATATTCTAGGTTCTTCAAAGTAGCCACCTTTTGCTTTGAAGACTGCTTTGCACATTCTTGGCATTCTCTTGATGAGCTTCAAGAGGTAGTCACCGGAAATGGTTTTCACTTCACAGGTGTGCCCTTTCAGGTTTAATAAGCGGGATTTCTTGCCTTATAAATGGGGTTGGGACCATCAGTTGTGCTGTGCAGAAGTCTGGTGGATACACAGCTGATAGTCCTACTGAATAGACTGTTAGAATTTGTATTATGGCAAGAAAAAAACAGCTAAGTAAAGAAAAACGAGTGGCCATCATTCCTTTAAGAAATGAAGGTTAGTCAGTCCGAAAAAATTGGGAAAACTTTAAAAGTGTCCCCAATTGCAGTGGCAAAAACCATCTACAAAGAAACTGTCTCACATGAGGACCGCCCCAGGAAAGGAAGACCAAGAGTCACCTCTGGTGCGGAGGATAAGTTTATCTGAGTCACCAGCCTCAGAAAGCGCAGGTTAGCAGCAGCGCAGATTAGAGACCAGTAAACAGAAAACCATATTAGTGGTTCCAGTATATTACCATATGTGACCTATAAAAAAAATACTGAAACTCATATTAAAACAATAATTTTTATTATTGAAAATCATTAAAGTATTACAAAAAGAAAATTAAAGGGGGGGGGAGGAGCAGAAAAATGAGCAGTGAAAATTAATCCTGAAATGATCACCCAGTAACTATGAAAGGTAATAATGTTGTTACAGTACATGGACTAGAGAAGGAAGTTCTCAATATAGATGAAATATTGTGGGGTGAGTCGGACTCCAGCAAAATATGTCCCTAGTACATGTCAGATACTTTTATTGGTACAAATTTGCTAATAATTGCATATTGAGCCCGAATCAGACCACATGAATAGCTACAGTATAGTAGTCCTCGCCATGAAAAATGAAGTAAACAGTTGACTGCATATAAAGTGCTCAGTGCTCCTTATTTGACCTCAAATCCATATAAAATAATCAGCTTATAACTCAGTTTTATAACACTATATTCCCATGAAGTGAGCTAAATGGCAGATAGGACCACTCTAGTACAGATAGCATATAAAGTATAAAAGTCCATGTAACTTGAGAAAAATTCCTCTGTATATTCACCACACAGAGTGATAGACAGACCACATATATAGGTTATGCATGAACACGTGCTGATGACTAAAGGTCATGCTGGTGTAGTGAATATATATACACATGACACACCAAGAATTATGGTGTATAATGGTATGTCATTATAATCAGAAGCATGTAAAGTGCTCAGCAAGACTGCTCATCTACAGATCAACAGCAGCAACCATTAATCAGGGTGTACTATATCCAAGTCAACATCCAACAAGGATGAAAGTATGCAGACTACTACCAGTGATGGTGGATATTGCAATATATATCACAAAGATAAGAGTCTTATCAGCCATAGATAGGCAAGTGTCTATCACAAATGGAATTACTTACATATTAGTTACTGGGGACCACAGGGAGGCTTCCCAACGCGCGTTTCGCCGTCTCTATCAAGGGAAACATAGTTATATGTGTGGTATGGTGCTCTTATAAAGAGTGAATGGTGCCGGGAGGCTCCACGTGCACGGCCGTGCAGCGTCTGTCATCACTTCCGGCCGCGGGGCCGCGCCGTGCCAGTGCGCGATCCTATAGCAGGAAGTAGTGGCAGATGGAGTAAATCATGCAGATAGGGGACGCATGCGCATGGGGCTTGCAAAATAGAGCGCTATTGTGTTACGTTGGGGGAATTATACCCAAAAGCACAGTGTTCCACTGTTATATAGCGCTAGTGCAATCAAATGTATAGCGTTAAGCCAAGAGGCATAGCGTTCCCACTTTGTATTTACTGTTACTCATTAGTGTGACCTAAAAAATAGGAAACGCATCACTCATGTAATACCCATCATAATATGATATTAGTAACTACCAGGATGAGTACCTAATGAACCCCCCCGGTGGTCACCCATTATGCAACAATGATAACATCGATTTATACATATTCAATTGCCATAGTATAGTGGAATAAATAGTATTGATATGAAAGGTAAATTAGAAATTGATCGTGATTGCAGTGTATGTGTGGAAGTGTGAATGATAGGCAGCCCATAAGCAATATGGTAGCTGGGGTTAATCTATATAGAGTGAAAACATGAAGTGTGGGAGAGAAAAATTGTATGTGTAGGGAGTGATACAGATAAAAGTGTAAAATATATGGATATGTGCAGAAATGCAGAGAGTGAGTACAAAGGGACGAATACAGTTCTGGTGTGAAAATGTATAGAATAGATCATATACAAAATGTATAAGAATATATGAACAGTGGTGGGTGGGGGGAAGATAAATATGTGAAGAATGTAAGTGTTGAAAAACAAATATTATAATAGTATAAGTATATATAGAATCAAGCATAAATATTTATACAGAATACATATAAATACATGGAAACGTATAAGCAATGGTGGGGGAAGAAAAGTGGGGGGGGAGGGGAGGGGGGAGAAGGGGGGAAGGGGGGAGGGGGGGAAAGGAAATAGGGGGGGAGGGCATTACATGATGGAATACATGGAAAGGAGATTCTTCTTGATGATGGAACTGTATAGAGCCATACACGTCATTATTTCTATATTCCTGACAAAGGAATAGAGCACGCTGATATGAAAAGAAGATGAAAATCTTGAAGGCGAAATAACTGGGGCTAATCAAAAAATAAAATAGAATAAGAAAACACATTTAAGACAAAGCAAATTAAAAACAGGTTAAAAATTTAAGACGGGTCAAGTCAAGGAATGGTGCAAATTAAGTCACTTTGGGCCTGGGTACAATCATTATAAAAATTATAAAACTTATAAGAATGGGGAAAAGCTCATTGTTTCATTTAGACCTAATGGTACGAGGGCATTTAGAGTGGAAATCCATCTGACTTCCTTTTGAGCTAAGAGTTTTTTCCAATTCCCCCCTCTTTCTGTTATAATCACTCTATCTATTCCACTTACTTTGAGTTGTGTGTCATCACATTGGTGAAATTGTTTAAAGTGTCTTGGTATGGTTTTCATACCCAAGTCATCATCCATCTCTTTAGCTGCCTGAATATCCAAGACATGTTCCCTCGTTCTGCATCGTAATTCCCTAGTTGTCATCCCAATATAGATTTTGTCACAGGGACATTTAGCACTATAAATTACTCCAATTGTACCGCAATTGATTTGATGTGTGATTTTATAGGTTTTTGTGCCTGTGGCATAAGTGAACTCTTCCATGGTTGTGATATTAGTACAGGCTACACATTTACCACAGGGTCTACAACCCCATTTCGGACCCCTACTATTAAAAATGCCTTTTGGTCTGACTTGTGCAAAATGGCTATTAACTAGTAGGTCAGCCAGATTTTTAGCTCGCGGTTAAGTAATTGCCGGATTGTGGGGTATGTATCTAGATAATGTTGGATCTAGTAGCAAGACATTCCAGTGTTTTTTCAGAACCTGCCATAACTCATTATTTCTAGAATGATAGGTTGAGATAAATCTCACCAAATCAGAATTGTTGGGTTTTCTGTTGTGATTATAGAGTAGTTCCATTCTGCTAGTAAATTTGGCCTTTCTGTAGCCTCTTTGTATGACTTTCTCACTATATCCTCTCAACTTGAACCTCTCCCATAAATCTCTTGATTGTTGTTCAAAGTTTTGGTCTGTTGAACAGATTCTTCTTATTCTAAGAAATTGGCCTCTCGGTATACTGTTGATGAGATTCTTAGGATGAGCTGATTCTGCATGAAGCAGACTATTGACTGCCGTTGGTTTTCTGTATACATCTGTCACTATATGACCATTAGCATCTATATTGAGTAGGATATCCAAAAATTCCATGTTAGACCTGCCAGCCTTGTATGTGAATCTGAGATTCAAATCGTTCCTGTTGAGATATTGCATGAATGTTGTCAGATCATGTTGGGAACCCTGCCAAAGAAAAATAATATCATCAATGTAGCGCCCCCAGAAGGACACGTTGTCCAAGTGGGGCGCTACATCGGAATAAAATAGGTCCCTTTCCCACAGCCCCAGGAACAGGTTGGCATACGAGGGGGCGCATGCCGCCCCCATTGCTGTTCCCTGGAGCTGTAGAAAAAAGGACCCATTAAATAAAAAGAAATTGTGAGTTAATGCAAATTCCAACAGGGTCAATGTGAACTCGCAGATGTCATCAGGATGACTAGACATCTCTAAGAAAAATGTAATTGCTCTGAGACCATCTGAATGTACTATAGAGGAATACAAGGCTTCTACATCACATACGACTATTAGGGTATTTTCATCAAGTTGAATTCCATCTAATTTCCTCAGGACATCAGATGTGTCCTTAATATATGACGGAATGGTCTCCACGATTGGTTTGAGGATATGGTCTATATAGCGGCAGATGGGTTCACATAAGTTGTCTATTCCGGTGACAATTGGTCTTCCCGGAGGGTTTCTGGCATCTTTATGGATTTTGGGGACCATTTAAAATGTGGCTATTTTGGCCTCATCTTTAAATAGATATGTTAACTCCTTCTTAGTGATGATATTTTGGTCCACTGCCCTCTCTAGAACCTGTAAAAGTTGCGTTTTAAAGGCTGATAGAGGATTAAAAGTAAGTTTTTTATGTCCTATGGTCACTAAGATGTTTTGTGACTGTATTTAGGTACATATGTACCGGCCATAACACAATGTTCCCCCCTTTGTCTGAAGGTTTAATAATTACATCATTCATGTCCCGTAGTTCTTCAATTGTCTTTCTTTCCTCTTTAGTGCAATTATCGTGGGGTATAGAATGCTGTATTTTTTTCAGATCATCTGTGACCAACCGGACAAAAATGTCTATGTTGGAGTATGTGTTAGATGGGGGAAATTTGGTTGATGGTGGGATGATATCTTTGGGCATTCTACTTACTGGAGTCGGTGTCTGCTCATCCAAAAGGTCTTGTAGAATTCTGACTGCTTCACGTTCGTTGGCTGTGAAGAACGCATCTGGTCCTTCGTTTTTATGAAAAATCTTTTTGAAGGTGAGTTTCCTAGCAAATAAATGCAGATCTTTCAGCGCTGTAACATATTCAAATTTAGGAGGAGGGAGCAAAAGTTAGACCTCTACTCAGAATATTTATTTGAGAATCCGTCAACAATTTATCTGTGAGGTTAATTACCTTGTAAGAATTATTGCCATTCTTCCTATAGGTATTCTTACAGAATGGCAGTATTTTTTGTTGTTGGTCTTGATTTTTCCCAGCTCCTCTAACTGAAGTATAATGTGAGGTACCAGAAGCTGTATTTAATTCTGTATCCGTAGAGGCAACTGAAGAGGATGATGGTGCTCGTTGCATATGTGTTACGGTTGCTGCGAGCACTGGAGACTATGTCCAGATTTCTTGCTACTGCACATGTGCGAGCGCTGGAGACTAAGTCCAGATTTCTTGCTACTGCACATGTGCGAGCGCTGGAGACTAAGTCCAGATTTCTTGCTACTGCACATGTGCGAGCGCTGGAGACTAAGTCCAATCTTGGAGCCATTGTACATGTGCGGGTGACATCATCGCTGACACGAGGTCACATGTCTCTGACACCTTCTATGCCGATTGGTCGCTGGTCATGTGCTTGTGACGTCTTGCTCGGTGATAGGCCAGCATGACGTCACTCCTGTCGTTCTGGCAGCGGATTGGCTCTGGTGTCCTCCATCTTGGATGAGGCACAGAGTCTATATAAGACCCTGACACACGCCGCATGGTGCTCAGTCCTCTTGGTTCATGCATATGAGTAGACGCTCTGTGCGCGTTCCTCTAGGCATTCCTCTGTCTATGCTAGGTGAGCGCTACCGGCAGGGTAGCGTTCTTATACCTTACAGCTTCGGCTGCTGTCCGTATCCTTACCTCTTAGGGGAGCGGACATAGGCAGGTGCCTGAGGCACATGGTCTGGCTGGGCCTTGTGATTCTACTCGTAGGTGGACGTTGCCGCTAGGGTAACGTTCCTTATACTGCGTCTGGCAGTTGTTCGTATCCTCGCACACTAGGGGAGCGAACAGAGGTAGGAGCTTTGTGCGGCTTACGCTGCTGTTCGTCTCTTTTGCACCACTAGAAGAGCGGACCTAGGCAGGTGCCATATCTAGTGGTTCGTGTCCTCGCACACTAGTGGAGCGAACGCAGGTAGGAGCTTTGTGCGGCTTATGCTGCTGTTCGTCTCTTTTGCACCACTAGAAGAGCGGACCTAGGTAGGTGCCATTTCGCACACATTGCCTTTGTCTCTGTGATTATTAACAGAGATCATTCCACACACCCTCCAAGTAAGGGAGGAATTGCTTTACTTACTTATTTTATCCTTCTGTGAGTTAACAGAGGTATTGCACTCTGCCATAGTCTGCAGCAAAGTCTTTGCACGGTGGACCCTGACTGTCTGATACTCCTTTCGGTTATTATCAGACAGCTCCCCGTAACATTAGGACTGAGCCAAGGGTCTGGCAGTTATGGCAGAATATCAGCAGTTACACTGTTACATACAAGTACTTGAGTCACGGCTCAAGAGTATAGAGGATAAACCTCAGACCATGGTGACATCTGCACATGATCCTCGACTTGCTCTGCCAAACAGATATTCTGGCGATGCCAGATCATGTCGTGGTTTCATTAGTCAGTGTCAGATACACCTAGAGGTCAACTCTTCTCGCTTCTCTACGGAGAGGTCCAGAGTAGGCTTTATCATCTCCTTACTTCAGGACAAAGCCTTAGAATGGGCGACTCCCCTATGGGAGCGCTCTGATGTGGTTACTCTGAGACATCAAGACTTTCTTGATGCTCTTAAGGCGGTATTCATGGGTCCGCAGGTTACCCATGATGCGGCCCTGAGACTGTTAGATCTATCTCAGGGTTCGTTATCCACTAGTTCTTATGCCATTGCTTTTAGAACTCTGGTGGCAGAACTAGATTGGCCAGAGAAGGTGTTGATTCCTATCTTCTGGAGAGGGTTGGCAGGCTATGTCAAGGATGCCCTTGCTACTCGTGAGGTCCCTGCTTCTCTGGAGGACTTGATCACAGTAGCAACGAGGATCGATGTACGCCATAAGGAACGTAGACTCGAGGTCTCTTCCTCACGCCCTAAGCATCGGGCTATTCCAGTTGTTGAGGGTCCACTACCATCTTCCTCAGCATCTGAAACATCTCCCACTCCTATGGAGTTAGGTCATACGTTCTCCAGACTACGCAAGTCTGGTCCTCCTATATGTTACGTATGTCGTCAGGCTGGGCACTATGCCAACAAGTGTCCTAGTCGTCAGGGAAACTCCCTGGCCTAGTAACCATTAGAGGGGGGTTACTAGAGACGTCTTCTGCACCCTCTAAGTGTTGTATCCCAGGTCAGCTCTCGTTATCTGAGAATACATGGCCTATTATGGCTTTTGTGGATTCCGGAGCTGACGGGATTTTTGTGTCCTCAGGATTTGTAAAGGGACACAATATTCCCTCTATCATGTTAGAGGCGCCTATTCCTGTCCGTGTTGTTAATGGAACTATGTTGTCTGACTCCATTACATTGAGGACAGTTCCCTTGCGCCTTTCCCTGTCTCAGGGTCACATAGAGGAGATTTCTTTTCTTGTTTTGCCTGAGGGTATAGACGACGTCCTTCTGGGTCTTCCATGGCTTCGGACTCATGCTCCTCACATTGACTGGGAGTCTGACAGCATTATTAGTTGGGGTTCGAAATGTCAGTCCCGATGTCTTCCCTTACCACCTAAGGTCGTTGCGGTTGCATCAACTGATCTCTCTCCCATACCTACACCCTATTTGGATTTCGCTGACGTGTTCTCCAAACAGGGTGCTGAGGTTCTTCCACCCCATAGGCCGTATGACTGTGCCATAGACCTTATCCCAGGTTCGGTTCCACCTAAAGGCAGGGTTTACCCCCTGTCGATACCTATGTCGGAGGCCATGTCGACCTATATAAGAGAGAGCTTAGAGAAGGGGTTCATTCGTAAGTCTGTCTCTCCCGCGGGAGCTGGGTTTTTCATTCTTCGGAAGAAAGAGGGTGATTTGCGTCCCTGCATAGATTACAGGGGTCTCAACGCAATCACAATAAAGAACAAATACCCATTACCTTTAATTTCGGAGCTCTTTGACAGACTGAGAGGAGCTCAAGTTTTTACGAAGTTGGATCTGCGGGGTGCGTATAACTTGGTACGAATTCGAAAGGGTGACGAATGGAAGACCGCTTTTAACACCCGAGACGGTCACTATGAATACCTCGTCATGCCTTTTGGGTTATGTAATGCACCCGCAGTATTTCAGGACTTCGTAAACGATGTGTTCAGGGATT
The DNA here is from genome assembly GCF_048569485.1 of Anomaloglossus baeobatrachus. Taxonomy (NCBI): domain Eukaryota; kingdom Metazoa; phylum Chordata; class Amphibia; order Anura; family Aromobatidae; genus Anomaloglossus; species Anomaloglossus baeobatrachus. The sequence continues at coordinate 407,349,051 of NC_134354.1, read as the reverse complement.
TACTGTTATCCTCAGTAGTGGTGTATCTGGACGACATCCTGATTTTTTCTCCTGATCTGGAGACTCATCGTCAGGATGTCGTTCGTGTCCTTTCCCGTTTAAGGGAGCACTCATTGTTTGCTAAACTCGAGAAATGTGTATTCGAGCAGTCCTCATTGCCTTTTTTGGGTTACATTATCTCACAAGAGGGTCTGGCTATGGATCCTGCGAAGCTCTCTGCTGTCCTGCAATGGTCCGAACCTCATTCCTTGAAGGCGGTGCAACGCTTCTTAGGATTCATAAATTATTACAGGCAGTTCATACCCCATTTTTCTACTTTGGTGGCCCCATTGGTGGCCTTGACTAAGAAAGGTGCTAATCCCAAAGCCTGGTCTACTGAGACATCTCAGGCTTTTGAGGCAGTAAAAAGACACTTTTCAACTGCTCCCGTTCTTCAAAGACCCGATGAGAGTAAGCCCTTCCTCTTAGAGGTTGATGCCTCTTCAGTGGGTGCTGGTGCGGTCTTGTATCAAAAGAACGGTGCAGGTAGAAAAAGGCCGTGTTTCTTCTTTGCTAAAACCTTTTCACCGGCAGAGAGAAACTATACCATTGGGGATAGGGAACTGCTCGCCTTGAGATTAGCCTTGGAGGAGTGGCGTCACTTGCTGGAAGGAGCGAAACATCCTTTCCAGGTCTATACAGACCATAAGAATCTCACGTACTTACAAACCGCTCAGCGTCTGAATCCTCGCCAAGCCCGCTGGTCCTTGTTTTTCTCCCGCTTTCACTTCTCCATCAACTATTTGTCTGGGAGTAAGAATAACAAGGCAGACGCCCTGTCTCGCTCTATGCTTTCTACCCAGGAAGAGATTGACGAACCTCGTCTTATCCTTCCCTCCAGGGTTTTTCATACGCTCTCCCCTGTGACGTTAGACCAAATCCCACCGGGCAAGACCTTTGTTCCACCTGATCGACAGAATGATATACTGTCATGGGCCCACACCTCAAAGGTGGGTGGGCATTTTGGTATTAGGCGGACACGAGAGTTACTGGAGAAGTGGTATTGGTGGCCACACTTAGCCAGCCACGTCAAGAGATATGTCGGTTCCTGCTACTCGTGTGCTCGCAACCGTCCATTACGGCAGAGACCGGCTGGGCTCTTGCATCCTTTACCAGTGCCAGATAGACCATGGGAGGTGGTAGGCATGGACTTTGTGGGTGATCTTCCATGTTCACAGGGACATAGATTTGTGTGGGTCATTACGGACCATTTCTCCCGGATGGTTCATCTCGTACCGTTATCGAGAATCCCATCTTCCAGGGTACTAGCCAAACTATTCCTCAAGCATGTCTTTAGGCTTCACGGGATGCCAGATCGTATCATTTGTGATAGAGGCCCGCAATTTACTTCCCGTTTCTGGCGAGATCTTTGTAGCCTTCTGCAAATTGAGTTGAATCTCTCTTCGGCATACCATCCGGAGACTAATGGTTTGGTTGAACGTACCAATCAATCTATGATTATATACCTTCGACACTTTGTTGCTGAGAACCACGATAACTGGTCCTCCCTCCTACCCTGGGCAGAATTTGCCCTTAACAATTCACTGGCTGAGGCCACTGGGCAGACACCGTTCGTACTCAATAATGGGCAACACCCTAGGGTACCGGTACCGTTTCCCGCTGCTGCACCTCCTCCTCTTGTGGCCGACTGGGCAACTAATGCCAGAGAGGTTTGGGATCGGACTCAAGAGTCGATCCAAGCAGCTAAGGACCATATGAAGACGGTGTCCGATCGGTTTCGTCGCCCGGCTCCTGTCTTTTCTCCAGGGGACTTTGTGTGGCTCTCTGCAAAACACGTGAGACTTAGAGTGAGCTCTGTCAAATTTGCTCCTCGCTTCCTGGGTCCTTATGAGGTTCTTGGACAGGTAAATCCTGTAGTCTACCAATTGAAGTTACCTGTCCATCTTAGGATTCATGACAAATTCCATGTCTCACTGCTAAAGCCGGCTATTTTACCTCACGCTCGTGAAGTGCACTCTCCTGCCTCTGATTCCTCTCGCTCTAGCTATGAGGTACGAGCCATAGTTGGTTCTAAGATGGTTAGAGGGCGCAGGTTCTTCTTGATAGATTGGGAGGGCTATGGCCCGGAACATCGCTCTTGGGAGCCTGAGGAGGCTGTCCATGCTCCCGACTTAGTTGCCGATTACCTGCGTCGCCGGGAGGGGGGCCCTTGAGGGGGAGGTACTGTTACGGTTGCTGCGAGCACTGGAGACTATGTCCAGATTTCTTGCTACTGCACATGTGCGAGCGCTGGAGACTAAGTCCAGATTTCTTGCTACTGCACATGTGCGAGCGCTGGAGACTAAGTCCAATCTTGGAGCCATTGTACATGTGCGGGTGACATCATCGCTGACACGAGGTCACATGTCTCTGACACCTTCTATGCCGATTGGTCGCTGGTCATGTGCTTGTGACGTCTTGCTCGGTGATAGGCCAGCATGACGTCACTCCTGTCGTTCTGGCAGCGGATTGGCTCTGGTGTCCTCCATCTTGGATGAGGCACAGAGTCTATATAAGACCCTGACACACGCCGCATGGTGCTCAGTCCTCTTGGTTCATGCATATGAGTAGACGCTCTGTGCGCGTTCCTCTAGGCATTCCTCTGTCTATGCTAGGTGAGCGCTACCGGCAGGGTAGCGTTCTTATACCTTACAGCTTCGGCTGCTGTCCGTATCCTTACCTCTTAGGGGAGCGGACATAGGCAGGTGCCTGAGGCACATGGTCTGGCTGGGCCTTGTGATTCTACTCGTAGGTGGACGTTGCCGCTAGGGTAACGTTCCTTATACTGCGTCTGGCAGTTGTTCGTATCCTCGCACACTAGGGGAGCGAACAGAGGTAGGAGCTTTGTGCGGCTTACGCTGCTGTTCGTCTCTTTTGCACCACTAGAAGAGCGGACCTAGGCAGGTGCCATATCTAGTGGTTCGTGTCCTCGCACACTAGTGGAGCGAACGCAGGTAGGAGCTTTGTGCGGCTTACGCTGCTGTTCGTCTCTTTTGCACCACTAGAAGAGCGGACCTAGGTAGGTGCCATTTCGCACACATTGCCTTTGTCTCTGTGATTATTAACAGAGATCATTCCACGCACCCTCCAAGTAAGGGAGGAATTGCTTTACTTACTTATTATATCCTTCTGTGAGTTAACAGAGGTATTGCACTCTGCCATAGTCTGCAGCAAAGTCTTTGCACGGTGGATCCTGACTGTCTGATACTCCTTTCGGTTATTATCAGACAGCCCCCCGTAACAATATGTTTATTTGTCTCTATATTTTTCCACTTGTAAACCCTATCTTTCTCATAGTCTTGGAGGTCCCTATAAAATGTTCTCATTTTGTTCTCTTTAGTTTGTTTCTCCCATAGTGTAAAGGATTTGTCAAGATCCTCATGGAATTTTTCTTTATCAGATTCAGAGAGTATCTTCATGAGTTCACCTTGTTTTTCATTAATCTCACCATCAATGTCTTGTATGGTTTTAGAGTTTTTGTTAATAATGAGTTCAAGGTATTTCTTGGAGCAATTATTACTGGCTGTTTCCCACTGCGTGGTAAATTCCATATCATCCTTGCCATATGAGGGGAAGACTTGGACTCTCAGTCCACGTGGGACCATGTCTTATTCCAAATAATTCTCTAGTGTCGTTTTATTCCACCAGGTTTTTGTCCTACGATGGAATAGGCTAGTGAGATTTTGTTTCAATTCCTTGATGTTAGACCCGTCTGAATTCACTGCTACTATTTTCTCTCCCTTAAAAATTGATGCAGCTTGGGATACCCAAGTTGCTTCTTTAGTACGTATATCCATAATATGGATGGATTTGAACCTCTGTGAAAACACAGGAAAATATCTCAGTAAACAGAAAACCATATTAGTGGTTCCAGTATATATTACCATATGTGACCTCCAAAAAAATACTGAAACTCATATTAAAACAATAATTTTTATTATTAAAAATCATTAAAATATTACAAAAAGAAAATTAAAGGGGGGGGGGAAGGAGCAGAATAATGAGCAGTGAAAATTAATCCTGAAATGATCACCCAGTAACTATGAAAGGTAATAATGTTGTTACAGTACATGGACTAGAGAAGGAAGTTCTCAATATAGATGAAATATTGTGGGGTGAGTCGGACTCCGGCAAAATATGTGCCTAGTACATGTCAGATACTTTTATTGGTTCAAATTTGCTATTAATTGCATATTGAGCCTGAATCAGACCACATGAATAGCTACAGTATAGTAGTCCTCGCCATGAAAAATGAAGTAAACAGTTGACTGCATATAAAGTGCTCAGTGCTCCTTATTTGACCTCAAATCCATATAAAACAGTCAGCTTATAACTCAGTTTTATAACACTATATTCCCATGAAGTGAGCTAAATGGCAGAAAGGACCACTCTAGTACAGATAGCATATAAAGTATAAAAGTCCATGTAACTTGAGAAAAATTCCTCTGTATATTCACCACACAGAGTGATAGACAGACCACATATATAGGTTATGCATGAACACGTGCTGATGACTAAAGGTGAGACGTCATGCTGGTGTAGTGAATATATATACACATGACACACCAAGAATTATGATGTATAATGGTATGTCATTATAATCAGAAGCATGTAAAGTGCTCAGCAAGACTGCTCATCTACAGATCAACAGCAGCAACCATTAATCAGGGTGTACTATATCCAAGTCAACATCCAACAAGGATGAAAGTATGCAGACTACTACCAGTGATGGTGGATATTGCAATATATATCACAAAGATAAGAGTCTTATCAGCCATAGATAGGCAAGTGTCTATCACAAATGGAATTTTCATAGAAGTTACTTACATATTAGTTACTGGGGACCACAGGGAGGCTTCCCAACGCGCGTTTCGCCGTCTTTATCAAGGGAAACATAGTTATATGTGTGGTATGGTGCTCTTATAAAGAGTGAATGGTGCCGGGAGGCTCCACGTGCACGGCCGTGCAGCGTCTGTCATCACTTCCGGCCATGCCAGTGCGCGATCCCATAGCAGGAAGTAGCGGCAGATGGAGTAAATCATGCAGATAGGAATATACAGAGGAATTTTTCTCAAGTTACATGGACTTTTATACTTTATATGCTATCTGTACTAGAGTGGTCCTTTCTGCCATTTAGCTCACTTCATGGGAATATAGTGTTATAAAACTGAGTTATAAGCTGACTGTTTTATATGGATTTGAGGTCCAATAAGGAGCACTGAGCACTTTATATGCAGTCAACTGTTTACTTCATTTTTCATGGCGAGGACTACTATACTGTAGCTATTCATGTGGTCTGATTCGGGCTCAATATGCAATTAATAGCAAATTTGTACCAATAAAAGTACCTGACATTTACTAGGGACATATTTTGCTGGAGTCTGACTCACCCCACAATATTTCATCTATATTGAGAACTTCCTTCTCTAGTCCATGTACTGTAACAACATCATTACCTTTCATAGTTACTGGGTGATCATTTCAGGATTAATTTTCACAGCTCATTTTTCTGCTCCTTCCCCCCCCCTTTAATTTCAGATTAGAGACCAGGTCAATGCCACACAACATTCTAGCAGCAGTCACATCTCTAGAACAACTGTTAAAAGGAGACTTTGTGCAGCAGGCTTTCTTGGTAAAATAGCGGCTAGGAAACCACTGCAGAGGACAGGCAAAAAGCAGAAGAGACTTGTTTGGGCTAAAGAATACAAGGAATGGACATTAGACCAGTGGAAATCTGTGCTTTAGTCTGATGAGTCCAAATTTGAGATCTTTGAATTCAACCACCGTGTCTTTGTGCGACGCAGAAAAGGTAAAAGGATGGGCTCTACATGCCTGGTTCCTACCGTGAAGCATAAAGGAGGAGGTGTGATGGTGTGGGGGTGCTTTGCTGGTTACACTGTTGGGGATTTATTCAAAATTGAAGGCATACTGAACCAGCATGGCTACCACAGCATCTTGCAGTGGCATGCTATTCCATCTGGTTTGCGTTTAGTTGGACCATCATTTATTTTTCAACAGGACAATGACCCCAAACACACCTCCAGTCTGTGTAAGGGCTATTTGACTAAGAAGGACAGTGATAGGGTGCTACGCCAGATGACCTGACCTCCACAGTCACCAGACCTGAACCCAATTGAGATGGTTTGAGGTGAGCTGGACTGCAGATTGAAGGTGAAAGGGGCAACCAGTGCTAAGAATCTTTGGGAACTCCTTCAAAACTATTGGAAGACATTTTCCTGTGACTACTTCTTGACGCTCATCAAGAGAATGCCAAGAGTGTGTAAAGCAGTAATCAAAGCAAAAGGTGGCTACTTTGAAGAACCTAGAATATAAGACATATTTTCAGTTGTTTCACACTTTTTTGTTAAGTATTTCATTCCACATGTGTTAAATTCATAGTTTTGATGCTTTCAATGTGAATCTACAATTTTCAGAGTCATGAAAATAAAGAAAACTCTTTGAATGAGAAGATGTGTCCAAACTTTTGGTATGTACTGTATATATGAAAAGATATGAAAAGGGATGAGTGGATCCATGGATGTTCAGATTTTCCAGGTTAGGGCGAACACTAGTTAAAAGTTTGGTTCGGTACCCGGACGAGACCCCAGACCCGAACCCCTTAGAAGTCAGTGGGGACCCAAACTTTTGTGATGTAAAATTGCCAAAGTATGGGAAAGGGTGCTGGAAAAGAAAAAAAAATGGGGGTAAGAACAGGACAATTGCCCTGCAATAATGCGGGCTGATATTACCAGGCTGGGAAGGCACAAGGTTATTTGGCCCTTCCCAGCCTGAATATAGCAGCCTGCAGCTGCTCCAGAGGTGGTGCATAAATTGGATACTCCAATACTGGCGCTTTGCACAGGCGCTCTTATCAATTGCCTTGGTGCAGTGACAATCAGTTTAATGGTTTATGGGTTGATATCAACTGTGTAATGTTAGCTGGCATCAAGTCCAGGGGTTAGTAATGGTGAAGCGTCTATCAGACACTGCCCTTACTAACTTGGTAAGTGCAAAGTTAAAAAAAACACACTGGAAAAAATAGTTTATTTGAATAAAGGCTCCTCCTCCCTCTGTCATTCAGGGATTTATTAATTAGTAAAAATCCTCCAAGTTCCGACGTAATCCAATGGTGTAATGTTCCATAACATCCATTGAATCTTATGGAGCCTCGTTAACAGTTCGGGTTCGCTTATCTCTATATATCAATTCATCAATGACATATAGGCATCCTTTTGTGTGGCATAGTTAACTCACTCCAGGGCTTTGGGGTACTCGGTCCCGGGCCTTTTATTCACTGGGACATTTCACAGGTGGCCGTTGCCCGGTTTTGTGACCCTGGAGGTCACTTAAAAGGGATTTTGCACAAGGGAAAAATAAAAATAAAGTGTTTTTCGTGAAGCCACTTGCGGTATGTGGCTATATGGGTAAAGCCGCCGCTGCAAAGTCTCTCTCTGCTGGGGCTGGTGATATTGGGCAGCTTGGATATTATGTCTCTCTGCAAGTAGAGCTAGGCCCCAGGGGAGGATGATGGTGGTTTAGTTTGGTGATGAAAACGTATAGGAAGAATTCAGACAACACAGGGGCTGGGGTTTAACGTGTGCTTTACTCACTAGTTTGGAGTAGCTGCAACCCGGCTGGTGCTGGTCTCTACCAGTCCGGTATTCCCTTGGTCCCAGTGCTGGTGTAGTGACCTGGGGAGCTTTACTTCCATGCACCTGTCTGTATTTGGTGGATCCCCGTGGTCTGAAGCATTTTGGGGTCCCATCCGGTTGTCACGGTCTTGGCCTGTATGGCAGGCAGCTTGAACCTCTCTTGGGTCGGACCTCTGTCCCCGTTCCCAGGTTCCCTCTTTGCTGCTGTGCCCCGGACACTAACGTCAATGAGGTCCTTGATGGTCCCCTCACCGGGCAGATTTTATCGGGTGAGCTTGTAGCATCCTCCTGAACTAGGGCTCTGCACCCCAACAGTGCTCGGTCCAGTGGGTACTCACACCGTACTCTCCCTGGCAACCATACTCCTTTAACTCAATCTGTCACTTTACACTCTCCGTATGTGTACTGACTTCTGACTTAACGTCTTAATGACTGAACGTCTAACTTACTTGTGTCTACCAAGATGTCCGTCTCCCATCACTCCACTGACTAGCCACTCCTCCTCCCAGGCTTCTGACTAGCCGATTGGATGAGTCCCGACCAATAGGTAGCTATCCATCAGTTTTATCTCTAGCCTGTTACCCAGTCTGGCGAAAAGGGTGTGGATTGGTATGTGTGTTGTTTTACCGGCACTGGTCTTCAAGCAATCTGGGGTTAGATGTAGTACCCTGTGGCACATGACACTCAGGTGCGCCACATAGTGTTTCCAAAACACAGAATGAAATGGAGAATAACAACTTTTATTTTCATAGATTCCCTTGAAATCCCATACATTATACACCTCTCTATGCCTACATATGCATTTAAAGATGTAGAATATGGGTCCATAGAAGTCTTTAGACTCTGTATTATGAATTTGTAAAACAGAGATCTGTAGTACTTCTGTGTGCTTTACCTTTTAGGCCAGTTTCACACAAACATAATACATGTAAAAATGCCATGGGTGAATCAAGGGTGGGATAATGTGTCAAAGCAACCCAGCAGCTCTAAAAGGATCTGTGAATTGTTGATTCTAGGTATTTTCAATCAGAGAAAAAATGGAAGTCTTATAAGATCCTGATTAATTAATACTGCAATGATGCACACGAGTCATGATGAAGGGTACACTGGAGTAAAATGTGCCAAAATCATGCTTATTACACTTAGTACATTTTTCAGCTACCATGCTCCAAAGGAAGAAATCAAGAGCTGGAGTACATATTGTAAAATGTGTCTTTTATTTGTTCCATAAATGATGAAACATTTATTGGTCACAGCAAAACACAGTCAGGATTATTAAAAAATAACTGTTACTAAGTATACAGTACGAAAATACGGTTGCAAAAATTAAACAATTAAAAGAAGGTGGCTGACCAAAGAATATACCCGTCATTTAAATAGACACAACTATTGTCAATATCCAATACAGATTATATGCGGATAGCTGATAATCAGTAATGGTGACAATGAGTAGGGAAGGAAGCAGCCTGGACAGTGGTCAGGCCATGTCCTATTAAAGGGACTCTGTCAGCACAGGATGACTGTCCAGACCAAGTTCAGGTGCTCGAGTATCATGTTGGGGCTAATCATGTAAATACACCTCCCCTCCAGCTTGTTTTCCCTCAATCCCCACCCTTCCCTGGCTAAATGAAGCCAGAGCTGTCAATCAAAGAAGAGGGGTAGAGGGAAATCCAGCACGTGAGAAAGGGAATTTAAATTATTGGCCACGCCTTGATGCACTGAGCACATGTACTTGGCTTGGCTCTTTAAACCCCAACTATCACAATGACTACCACATACAGTATAAATCAATAACAACAACAATCAGTTGGGTGTCGCATCGTGTATATTGCCCTTTAGTACACAATAGTTAACCCTAGCATGCGTGACGTCACAAATATACACTTTTACGTAACGGGGGCCTTTTAGGCTCCCATGCAAATCATATGGAGAAACTCACAAAAATAACTTTTACAAGTTTATTTCAAAATAAGATATGAATAATGCACAACATTTTAATTATAATTTTTTGCAGAAAACACCACAAAACATTTTTTTCCCAAAGATATGAAAAATACAGAAAGGTATATAAATCTAGAGTTAACTTGCTGCAGCTATATTTCTTTTCTAACGTTTTCTTTTCAATTTTAGTGGTCTTCCAAACAATTTTCACATGTTATCTTTTCAGAAGAATTTTCTTTACAGACATTTTTCCCACAAGGGGTACGATATCGCTCAGTTTTTGTCTTTGTTTCTTGGACAAATGAAACATTGCTTTCGCTTTCTTTCTCCTGGTCGTGGAATATCCTGAACTGCACGCCACACCGTTTCATTACTTCTTTAATTTGCTTTGGCAAGCATTTCATCTTGCTTCGCTTCATCATGTGAGGCATTACAAGTTCATGGCAAAGGTCCTTCAAGAATAGGCATCTCCTGTCCTTCGTCCTTGCATGGAATTCTGGATGAGTTTCTGTATAAATAATGAATGAATTCAGAGCTGCTACATCAATCATATTTTAAAAAATTACTACAGGCCAACATCTTGTTTGCCTCTTGCATGAATATTCTCCCATCATTTCATCCATTTTGTCTACACCTCCTTTAGTTTTATTGTAATGCAGGATGATTTCTGGTTTCAAAATCAGTCGGACATCCTCCCAACATCTTATCATCACAGGTCCTTCAGCAATTAGCTCACAGTGTATACTGTCCTCAGTAAGCTCTACACAGTTCATTACAGTGTTCAGAAAAACCTGAGATGATGTCATGGCTTTATCACTCCCTCCCAAAATAATATGACGCCATGTGAGGATATGATCCACCTCCCGGACCCTCCAACAGCAACTCTGGCTACAAATAAAGTAACTTGAGACAAAAAACACTGCTGAGTACATGATAAAAATAGCAGGGGCCTAAAAGGCCCCCGTTCCATACAGATGTGATTTTCCCCAAAAATGCATTGTTACACCAAAATGCCTATCAAAAAAAAATGATATGAACAACTGGATATTACCAACAACAACATACTTGAGGAATACTTAGAGTTTCAAAATTTAACTAAAGTAATTTTGAAGATAATAGGAAAAAAAGTAAGCACCGGGGCCTAAAAGACCCCCGATACGCATTGTAGGGTTAATCTAGATGGGGAGCACCACGTTATGGGGAGCCAACCACCCTAACAATATCAGCCAGCATCCGCCCGGAATTGCCGCATCCATTAGATGCGACAGTCCCGGGACTCTACCCAGCTCATCCCGAATTGCCCTGGTGCGGTGGCAATTGAGGTAATAAGGGGTTAATCATGGCAGGCGTCTCCCCGAGATACCTTCCATGACTCAGGGCCCCAGGACTACACCTCCCCTACCCACAGACAATTCCTCCTGTATATAACCCCCTTTTCAGATGGTTTTGAGGATGGGCGGCCGTGCGAGCCCGGGTCCGGTCACCACTCGAGCCGCAGCAGCAAACTTGGAGCCGAGCGGGCCCCAGGGAAGCGGCAGCGGCCCCCACCCGCAACACAATCACAGCCGTCGGTGGGCAGGTCTATATCGTATGGTACAATGAATAATAAATAAAGAAAAACAGTGTGCGGTCCCCCCCTAATTTTGATACCCAGCCAAGAGCTGAGGGCTGGTATTCTCAGGCTAGGAGATCCTCATTATTGGGAGCCCCCCAGCCTAAAAATATCAGACAGCAGCCACCTGGAATTGCCGCATCCATTAGATGCGACAGTCCCGGGCCTTGACAATCGCGCCGTGCCGGTGATCAGTGAATATAAAGCAAAGAGAGACAGACACCGACACGCCAAAATCACTTCAGCATTGATTTTGTCATTCTGGAACTAAGTTGGTGAGCTGCGTTTTTGTTGACAAAACCGCAGGTAAAATGTATGCAAAATGCTAACAAATTGTAACCTTGCGTTTTTTATCCCTTCAATGATTTTAATGGGTAACAGATGTTGACAAAAACGCAAGAAGAATGAACATGCTGCTTTTTTGTTACAAAATTTTGTCAAAAAAACGCTGACAAATAAACTGCAATGTGCGCATAGCAAGTCTGACTTCTCATAGACTTTGCCGGGAAGTCAAAAGTAAGAAAGTTCTGAGAACAAAACTGCACTAAAAAACGTGACAAAGCACGCAGCGTGTGCATATAGCCAAAATGCTGCCATAGACACTGTCAGTGTTCCACAATTCCACTTGCCACCAACAGTGCATGTTTTCAGGACTCTCTTAATATTGCACAAATGTAATTTAATCACCTGCACACGTAATGGATGGATGGATGGTGAAAGGGGGAAACACTGGCACCATTCAGCGAGCTAACCGCTCAATCTTCCTATTTCAGGTTTATGCACACATTATATGGCTTGTAAATTTCCTTGCATTCTGGCCACGGTGCTCATTCCATTAAACAGTGAAAGGAGGAAACACTGGCACCATTCAGCGAGCTAACCGCTCAATCTTCCTATTTCAGGTTTATGCACGTATTATATGGCTTATAAATTTCCTTGCATTCTGGCCACGGTGCTCATTCCAATGAAAGGCCACGCCTTTCCCCCTGACCTGATGGTCGAATAAAACAGCTTTTTTTACTGCAGATTTGGTTAGTGCCTTCCGTCTCTTTTCACATGGACTGGATGGATGGATGGAGGGATGAATGGATGGAGGGATGAATGGATGGAGAGAGGAGGGATGGATGGAGGGATGGATGGATGAATGGATGGATGGATGGATGAATGGATGGATGGAGGGATGGATGGAGGGATGGAGGAATAGTGGGATGGGGGGATGGAGGGATGGATGGAGGAATGGAGGGATGGATGAATGGATGGAGGGATGGATGAGTGGAGGGATGGATGGATGGATGGAGGGAGGGATAGAGGGATGGATGGAGGGATGGAGGGAGGGATGAAGAGCGGGATGAATGGATGGAGAGATGGAGGGAGGGATGGAGGGAGGGATAAATGGTTGGAGGGAGGGATGGAGGGATGGATGGATGGATGGGAGGGCAAACACCGGCACTACCGCACTCATCACCGCTCACACGCAGGTACTACGGCACTCATCTTCCTCGCACACACGCAGGCATTACCTCAGTGACGTCCCTGCTGACAGCGCGGCTCACGTCAGTTGCTCCGTGGATATGACACAGAGCGATCGTGTTCTATTAAACTCCTGTCAGCTTCATGTAGCAGAGCTGGATGCATCGCGGGACCTCGTGGATTACGCCTGACCTGGAGGGGTATTTGGGAATTTTAATAAAATCGTGAAAGAGGGTGTTTTTTTGTCTTTTATTCCAAATAAAGGATTTTTCGTTGTGTATTTATTTACTTTCATTTACAGGTTAGTCATGGAAGGTATCTCGGGGAGACACCTGCCATGAGCAACCCCTTATTACCTCGATTGCCACCGCACCAGGGCAATTCGGGATGAGCTGGGTAGAGTCCCGAGACTGTCGTATCTAATGGATGCGGCAATTCCGGGCGGCTGCCTGCTGATATTGTTAGGGTGGTGGGCTCCCCATTAGAGATGAGCGAACCGGTCCCAGTTCGGCTCGAGGCCGGTTCGCCGAACGGGGGTCCCGTTCGAGTTCGGTTCGTCGAACGTTCGACGAACCGAACTGGAACGTATAGGCTATAATGGGAGGCAATCACAAACACATAAAAATGCATTATAAATGTACACAAACAGTTAATAATAAACATTGCCATAACACTTACCGGTCCTCGCGATCCCTTCTGCACTCTGTCTCCTGCCGCTATTCCATCCGATGATCGCTGAATCCTCCCGGTGACCTGCACTGCCAGCAGAGATGCAGGACCTATTGTGACGTTAAAATAGCCATGTGACCAGTCACGTGGCTATTATCTCATTGGCTACAGACTGGTCACATGACTATGACACGTCATGTAGGACCTGCGAGTGCATCTCTCCGGTACACGGTGCACATATGTGTATCGCCGTGTACCGGCGACATGCTCTAGCACACGGTCGACTCCCCGTTCCGTTAGGGACCGGCTGACACAGCCGGTCATTAACGGAGATCACCGTTGCCATAGCAATGCAGTTAGCGGTGACGTCACCGCTAACCGCGGCTCCGAGAGCACCGTTGCTATGGTAACGCGTCTGTCAGCGTTACCGCTGTTACCGCTAGCAGCCAGCACTGATCACTCACGGAGTGAAGGCTGCGCGCTGCTTCCCGATTGTAGTGATGATTGTAGTGAGGATGAGGTTCCCCAGCCCCAAGTGATGAGCTGGTGAATCTCATCCTTCCTCACTACAATCGTCACTACTACTACACTAGAAAGAAAGAAGACAGAAGAGCAGGATCGTGGAGGGCTGACAGGGGGTAATAAAGATGGAGTCTCTAATGTGTCTGTGTATTTATTTCTATTAAAGTATTTTTTCTCTGTGTGGTGTCTTTTTTTAACCCTTTATTGGAGATTCTTAATGGCCGGGTCAAACGTGCCTGACATTAAGAATCTCTGGCTTAATACTGGCTAGTAAAACAAAGCCAGTATTAACTCATGATTACCCAACAAGCCACCCGGCTCCAGGGCTGTTGGAAGAGTTGGATACAGCGCCAGATGATGGCGCTTCTATGAGAGCGCCAATTTCTGGGACGGCTGCGGACTGAAATCCGCAGTAGAGGCGCCCAGAAACCTCGGGCTAACCTGTGCTGCGGATTCCAATCCCCAGCTGCCTAGTTGTACCCGGCTGGACACAAAAATGGGGCGAAGCCCACGTCATTTGTTTTTTAATTATTTCATGAAATAAGTGAAATAATTAAAAAAAAACGGGCTTCCCTATATTTTTGGTTCCCAGCCGGGTACAAATAGGCAACTGGGGGTTGGAGGCAGCCCGTGGCTGCCAGCTGTACCTGGCTAGCATACAAAAATATGGCGAAGCCCACGTCATTTTTTTGGTGGGCAAAAAACTTCTGCATACAGTCCTGGATGGAGTATGCTGAGCCTTGTAGTTCTGCAGCTGCTGTCTGCTCTTCTCCATACAGACAGACAGCAGCTGCAGAACTACAAGGCTCAGCATACTCCATCCAGGACTGTATGCAGAAGTTTTTTGCCCCCTGAAAAAATTATGTGGGCTTCGCCATATTTTTGTATGCTAGCCAGGTACAGCAGGCAGGTACGGCTGCCCCCAACCCCCAGTTGCCTATTTGTACCCGGCTGGGAACCAAAAATAAAGGGAAGCCCTTTTTTTATTATTTCATGAATTTCATGAAATAATTAGAAAACAAATGACGTAGGCTTCGCCCCATTTTTGTGTCCAGCCAGGTACAACTAGGCAGCTGGGGATTGGAATCCGCAGCACAGGTTGGCCTGAGCTTTCTGGGCCCCACTGCTGCGAAGTCTGCAGCCGCCTCAGAAAATGGCATTTTCATAGAAGCGCCATCTTCTGGCGCTGTATCCAACTCTTCCAGCACCTGCCTGCTATACCTGGCTAGCATACAAAAATATGGCGAAGCTCACGTCCTTTTTTTGTAGTTTTTTGGCAAAAAAAATAAAAAATGCTTCCCTGGATTTTCCATTGCCAGTGAAGGTAACACCAAGCAGTGGGGGTTAGCAGCCAGTAGCTGCTTGGATTACCCTTAGCTAGCAATACAAAAAATGCAGCGGGAGCCCATATATATTTTTTTTAATTATTTATTTAAATAACTAAAAATAAAATGGGCTTCCCTATATTTTGATTGCTGGACATCACAGTGCTGTAAAAATAAATCTTTAAAAAAATGACGTATCGCTCCGCGGTATTTTTGATTCTCAGCGCAGATAAAGCAGACAGCTATGGGTTGCCACCCCCATCTGCCTGCCGTTACCTTGGTTGGCAATCAAAATACAGGGAAGCCCATTAATTTTTTCTATTTAAAAAATAGTTAAAAAAAAAATGACGTTGGGTCCCCCCATTTTTGAAAGCCAGCTAGGGTAAAGCAGACGGCTGTAGCCTGAAAACCACAGCTGGCAGCTTTACCGTGGTTGGGGATCCAATGTGGAGGTCCCCTCAGGCTCTTTTTTATAATTATTTTATAAATAATAATTACACAATAAAAGTAGGGTCCCCCCCAAATTAGATCACCAGCCAAGGTAAAGCGGACAGCTGTGGTCTGGTATTCTCAGGGTGGGAAGGTCCATAGTTATTGGGCCTTCACAGCCTAAAAATAGCAGGCCGCAGGCACCCCAGATGTGGCGCATCCACTAGATGCGCCAATCCTGGCGCTTCACCCCAGCTCATCCCGTGCCCTGGTGCAGTGGCAAACGGGGTAATAAATCGGGTTGATACTAGCTGTAAAGTCACCTGAGATCAAGCCCAGCAGTTTGTGATGTCATGGCGTCTATTAGATACCCAACATCATAAACTGTCAGTACTAACAAAAACAAAAAATCGACAAAAGAAATTTATTTGAAAAAACAGTCCCCAAAACATTTCCTCTTTCACCAATTTATTGTAAGAAAAAAAATAAAGGGGTCCCACGACGACTCTGAACCGTCTAGAATATGGGGGGGAGACACTCAGGGAACGTATCCCCCATTTTCTAGGAGTGCGGACCCTTCATGTGAAGAGTGTGGGTGCAATGAATCTGCACTCACTCTCCCCGGGTCCACAGCAGCAGAGTCCATGTCGTAATGGTTGCTACCAAAGCTGCAATGCCCTGCTCATGAGGTAAGGGCATGCCTAATCAGGAGAACTACTGTAGAGGAAGCTCTGCTCACTGGTATATAGGTGCTCAGAGGTAATAATAGATAAAATTAGTGAGTAACCTCGGCACTCTATATCTCCCAGACTAAGTCAGTAAGTCACAATGGATAGTAATGCAGAATCACTCTTTATTGGTCCGTATTAAGAAAATGTTTTTTTTTCATAAGCATATATGTTTTTGTCCAAAACAAGTTACAAATGACGTTTCGGCCTGAGCCTTCGTCAGATTGGACTTATCTGCATGTAATCATGAAAAATGACAATAATCAGTATCACATAAGAGTGAG
This sequence comes from Anomaloglossus baeobatrachus, assembly GCF_048569485.1. NCBI lineage: Eukaryota > Metazoa > Chordata > Amphibia > Anura > Aromobatidae > Anomaloglossus > Anomaloglossus baeobatrachus. The sequence continues at coordinate 407,332,380 of NC_134354.1, read as the reverse complement.
AGAACAATAACATAAACTCGAACAATGTAGAGGTACAATTGGGATGCAGCAAAAAAATTGCAACACAGCAAGAAATGAAACACATGATACAAATGTCATAATACAGTACAAGGACAATATAGTAATGACAAATATGGGGTCAGAGTAGACTTAGACAGCTCTGGTATGAAAGAGATGTCAATCATAAAGTAACATGTGCAGTAGGTGTAGAGCTACAGTATGCATGGCAGAGCTAATGGGTAGACCGACCATAGAAAAAGAACGGAGAAAAAGTGGAGAAAAAGTGGAGAAAAAATGGAGAAAAAGTGGAGAAAAAGTGGAGAAAAAGTGGAGAAAAAGTGGAGAAAAAATGGAGAAAAAGTGGAGAAAAAGTGGAGAATAAATGGAGAAAAAGTGGAGAAAAAAAATGGAGAAAAAGTGGAGAAAAAAATGGAGAAAAAGTGGAGAAAAAGTGGAGAATAAGTGGAGAAAAAGTGGAGAAAAAGTGGAGAAAAAGTGGAGAAAAAGTGGAGAATAAGTGGAGAAAAAGTGGAGAATAAGTGGAGAAAAAGTGGAGAAAAAAATGGAGAAAAAGTGGAGAAAAAGTGGAGAAAAAGTGGAGAAAAAGTGGAGAAAAAGTGGAGAAAAAGTGGAGAAAAAAATGGAGAAAAAGTGGAGAAAAAGTGGAGAATAAATGGAGAAAAAGTGGAGAAAAAGTGGAGAAAAAAATGGAGAAAAAGTGGAGAAAAAGTGGAGAAAAAGTGGAGAAAAAAACGGAGAAAAAGTGGAGAAAAAGTGGAGAATAAGTGGAGAAAAAGTGGAGAAAAAGTGGAGAAAAAGTGGAGAAAAAAATGGAGAAACAGTGGAGAAAAAGTGGAGAATAAATGGAGAAAAAGTGGAGAAAAAGTAGAGAAAAAGTGGAGAAAAAGTGGAGAAAAAAATGGAGAAACAGTGGAGAAAAAGTGGAGAATAAATGGAGAAAAAGTGGAGAAAAAAAGTGGAGAAAAAGTGGAGAAAAAGTGGAGAAAAAGTGGAGAATAAGTGGAGAAAAAGTGGAGAAAAAGTGGAGAAAAAGTGGAGAAAAAGTGGAGAAAAAGTGGAGAAAAAGTGGAGAAAAAAATGGAGAAAAAGTGGAGAAAAAGTGGAGAATAAGTGGAGAAAAAGTGGAGAAAAAGTGGAGAAAAAGTGGAGAAAAAAATGGAGAAACAGTGGAGAAAAAGTGGAGAATAAATGGAGAAAAAGTGGAGAAAAAGTGGAGAAAAAGTGGAGAAAAAGTGGAGAAAAAAATGGAGAAACAGTGGAGAAAAAGTGGAGAATAAATGGAGAAAAAGTGGAGAAAAAAAGTGGAGAAAAAGTGGAGAAAAAGTGGAGAAAAAGTGGAGAAAAAGTGGAGAATAAGTGGAGAAAAAGTGGAGAAAAAGTGGAGAATAAGTGGAGAAAAAGTGGAGAAAAAGTGGAGAAAAAGTGGAGAAAAAGTGGAGAAAAAGTGGAGAAAAAAATGGAGAAAAAGTGGAGAAAAAGTGGAGAATAAATGGAGAAAAAGTGGAGAAAAAGTGGAGAAAAAGTGGAGAAAAAGTGGAGAAAAAGTGGAGAATAAATTGAGAAAAAGTGGAGAAAAAGTGGAGAAAAAAGTGGAGAAAAAGTGGAGAAAAAGTAGAGAAAAAGTGGAGAAAAAGTGGAGAAAAAAATGGAGAAAAAGTGGAGAAATAGTGGAGAAAAAGTGGAGAATAAGTGGAGAAAAAGTGGAGAAAAAGTGGAGAAAAAGTGGAGAAAAAGTGGAGAAAAAATGGAGAAAAAGTGGAGAAAAAGTGGAGAATAAATGGAGAAAAAGTGGAGAAAAAGTGGAGAAAAAAATGGAGAAAAAGTGGAGAAAAAGTGGAGAAAAAGTGGAGAAAAAAATGTAGAAAAAGTGGAGAAAAAATGGAGAAAAAGTGGAGAAAAAAATGGAGAAAAAGTGGAGAAAAAGTGGAGAAAAAAATGGAGAAAAAGTGGAGAAAAAGTGGAGAAAAAGTGGAGAAAAAATGGAGAAAAAGTGGAGAAAAAGTGGAGCACCCTTTGGTGCCTTTTATGTGGCACTAAGGGGTGCTTAGCTTTGTATTTAGCCAAAAAAATGAAAAAAAAAATGACGTAGGGTTCCCCCTAGTTTTGTAGCCAGCTAGGGTAAAGCAGACGGCTGCAGCCTGCAGACCACAGCTGGCAACCTCACCTTGGCTGGTAATCCAAAACTGAGGGCACCCCACGCTGTTATTTTAAATTAAATAAATAATTTAAAAAAAAAACACGTAGGGGTCCCCCAAAATTGGATTACCAGCCAAGGTAAAAAAGACAGCTGGGGCCTGATATTCTCAGACTAGGGACGTCCATGGTTATTGGACTCTCCCCAGCCTAAAAATAGCAGGCCGCAGCCACCCCAGAAGTGGCGCATCCATTAGATGCGCCAATCCTGGTGCTTCGCCCCAGCTCATCCCGCGCCCTGGTGCGGTGGCAAACGGGGTAATATATGGGGTTAATACCAGATGTGTAATGTCACCTGGCATCAAGCCCTGGGGTTGGTGAGGTCAGGCGTCTATCAGATACCCGACATCACCAACCCAGTCAGTAATAAAAAAAAATAGACGACAACCACATTTTTTTTTGAAAAAACACTCCCCAAAACATTCCCTCTTTAACCAATTTATTAGAATGAAAAACAAATCCAGGTCTGGTGTAATCCAAGGGGTTGCCATGACGATCCACACTGTCCCAGTCAATGAAGAGCAGGATGTTCCCCATTGGCTGGGAGAGCAATGCAGTGACCTGAGCTAACATCAATGGGTCAGCCCAGGTCACTGCAGGGGTGACAAGTGCTGCTGTCAGCGAGGTACATTACCTGCGCTGATCTCCAGCACACTGACAGCCCCTGTCACTGAGTTCAATGACCGGCACCTTCCCAGCCAAGTATCGCGAGAGGCCCGTGACGTCACCGCTAGTCAGTCTCGGGTCGGAAGCGAGAGGTGATGTGACAAGCGGCGGCCATGGAGGACAGTGACAGCGCTGAGGTCGGGATGGCGGGACTTCATCACCGCAGGTAAGCCGAGCGGGACCGTGTGTGTGTGTGTGTGTGTGTACGTGTGTACATGCCGCGGGCAGGAGGGGGCGGAGCGAGCTGAGCGGGGAAGTGTGGTCTTCCTGCACGTAACTAAGATAAACATCGGGTTACTAACCAAAGCGCTTTGCTTGGATACCCGATGTTTATCTTGGTTACCAGCTTGTGGCAGGCTGCCAGCGATGGCTCCTGCACACTGTAGCTGTAAAAAGCCCTGCTTTTTGCTGCTAGAACCGTTCTCGAACGTATCTAGAACTATCGAGCTTTTGCAAAAAGCTCGAGTTCTAGTTCGATCTGGAACAGCCCCCAAAATCACTCGAGCCTAGAACTGGAGAACCACGAACCGCGAACCGCGCTCAACTCTACTCCCCATATCATGGCGCTCCCCATCCTGACAATACCAGCCTCCAGCCGTGTGGCTTTATCCTTATATGGAGATAAGGTATGCACACCAGTGACTATGCAAGGGGAATACATGTAATAGCACAAACTGCTGTGTGAATACTGACATGAAAAATTCAATAGCTATATGTAAGAATGAAAATGTGAAAAATGGAACCTGCATTACTGCCATGAATATATGAATAAAGAGAAATTTAGCTACTGAATTGATCAATGCGATAGAGCCCCAACACTACGCCAAAGTATTTCTCTACGTTGGGGTCCCTAGCTTGTGTGTGTCCTCTCATGCAGTTAAAAAACTTACCGTGTATGGGAAGCTGAGACCCAGCCTATATATACGTATCATGTGGATTGGCTGCATGCTGCTTTTTTCGCCTTGCAGATTTGGTGCAGAAATAAATCTGCAGCATGTTAAAAGGGTGGTTCACCCATATTTTTTAATATCTAGTACGATATTATATTGAGAAACAATGTTTCTCTCAAATACGTTGTGTTGGCAATAGTGCCTGTGAGAGGCGCTATTGCAGACCGCTGTTCCCCGCTCCGGTGACGTCACGTCAAGGTGCGCACACGTCACATTCCTGCGGCCGGCTGCAGTCTTCCTGACTCATTGGGCTGTGGGCGATGTTTCACCGCTGTCACAGCACAGCGCGTCTCCTGCTTGCAGCGTTCTGCTGTGTAGGAGGAGGGAGGAGGGAGCAGGGAGCAGATGGGCTGTGACGAGCAGTGAAACACCGCTCACAGCTCAGTGAGTCAGGAAGACTGCAGCCGGCCGCAGGGATGTGACGTGTGCGGAACTTGACGTGACGTCACCGGAGCGGGGAACAGCGGTCTGCAATAGCGCCTCTCACAGACAATATTGCCAACACAAGGTATTTGAGAGAAACATTGTTTCTCAATATAATATCGAACTAGACAATAAAAAATATGGGTGAACCATCCCTTTAATTCTTTCAGCGTCTTTTTCAGTGTTATTCCACCCCTGAATACATGGAAACTGCATGGAAAAGACTAATGCAAAAAATGCATAAAAAACGCACCACAAAAAATGTGGTTTTATTATGTTAAGAGATATAGATGTGGTAAAGAAATTTCTGCAACCAAATTCTCAGTATGTGCACACAGCTTGAGAAGCATTATTGTTCTGCCTTCTTTCACGTAACGCTGTGAATCTCTAGCATACAGCTAAACCCTCGTTCACATTTCAAATAAACAAACTGTGGAGTTCAATAGCCTTGATTTATTAGCTGGTAACGTGAACTTGATTGCAGTATACATGGAATATACAGTGAATATAGGAATATCCAAGATACAGTTGAATACGGTATATCCAAGATGCAGTTGAATACGGTATACGGAATACGGTATATCCAAGATACTGTTTTATATGACTATAACAAGAAAATGATTACAGTCAGTACAGTGTTAATACAGAGTTAACATAGCATAACAGTGCATGAGATACAGTTCTCATGAGAATGTAGGTGAAATGTCACTGCATCTGCAATACATAGAAAATCTTATCTATCAAACAAGGCAGGGGGCTAAGATGTAGGATTGAAATGTACAATACATTTACCACAGTCTTCCACCTAAGATTCTACCACTAACACATGTAATTTGATTTGCTCACCGGATTACACTAGGCAGGGGTGAATGTACAGAGAGGTAAGTCGGCAGGTCCTTTCCTGACAAATCCAAAGAGAAAATGGCTGCAGCTTCTTCTCAGCTCAGGGAGGAGTTCCTTACCCAGAATACATTTAGCTTAAAGGGAAACTCAGCAATTCAAAAGAATAACAACGACCTCTAGAGGTTGTAACAGAAATTGCAATGAATGACTATTAGCAGGCTGCCATAAGGCAGAACACTCCCCGCTTGGCGTCAACGGATGCCACTATTTGGTTCTTTTGGAGAAATCAGTAACACAAGTTCGGTTACAGGCCTGAGGAACAGTTTGTTCTCCCCAAGCTTGCAGACTCTGACCTCTACCTTACGTACTTTCCCATCCTTGCTGGGAAAAGGTTTGGTGACTAGGCCGAGTGGCCACTCATTCCGATGTGCTTGACTGTCTTTCACAAGTACAACATCGCCAGTTTTGAGGTTTGGGTGGTCTTTCTGCCACTTAGTCCTGGTTTGCAGAGTGGAGAGGTACTGCCTTTTCAATCTGTCCCAAAAGACATTGGCTACATTTTGTATAATGCGGAGTATTATGATCTTAGCTCTTTCCAGATTAGAAGCAATGAATGTATGCTTGCAGTGATGCCATCCTCTACAAAGTCTCTGACTTGTAGGTAGTGTTATCTTGTAGAAAAGAACTACATGAAGTAGAAAAGCGATGGCTCGAAAGAGTGACTTCCAAGTTGAGAACCTGCTGAATCAATGAGATTTGAGGTGATTACTTGATGTCACTGTATGTAGAACAGACACTTGAGGACGAAGCTCTTCATCGTCATCTGGGTCCACTAGCTCAAATGTATCAGACTCTCTGATGTTAGGCATCGAACAGTGCAAGAAGGCAGAACCTGTGAACCATGTTGTGTCTCTCAGATGACTTGGTGCAACGGATCTAGTCGCGTGGTCTGCAGGATTGTGATGGGTAGACACGTAGTGCCATTGACTAGGGGAAGTGGATCTTCTTATCCTTAGTACCCGGTTGCTGACGTAGACATAGAAGCATCGCAATTCATTTCAGATATACGCTAGTACCACTTTTCTGTCTGTATAAAATTCAACGTCTTTGATTTCCAGACTCATCCCATCTGAGATAAGTTCGGCCAATTCAACCGCGAGGACAGCAGCGCAGAGCTCAAGTCTGGGTATCGTGTGTTCACGGAGTGGCGCCAGTTTTGCCCAGCACATAACGAAACCGATGTGGCTCTGTTCATTCGCATCTGTGGTTTTAAGGTACGCTAATGCTGCGATCGCTTTGACTGATGCATCACAGAAGACACAAAGTTTTTGTGTTTTGACTTCCGTGGATGGCACAGGAGCATACGGTCGTTTTACACGAAGGTCGGTCAAGGCTTCGAGAGACTTCCTCCACTCAGTCCACAGATCTGCTTTTTCTGCTGGAAGTGGGTCATCCCAATCAGATGTCTCTTGGGTGAAGTCCCTTAGCATCATCTTGCCTTGGATGGTTACTGGAGCCACGAATCCCAATGGGTCGTACAAGCTATTCACAAAAGAAAGAACTCCTCTGCGCGTGAAGGGTTTCTCATCTTTGTTGATCTGAAAGGTGAAGGCATCCGTCTTCAAATCCCAAAGCAATCCTAGGTTCCACTGCATAGGAAGGGAGTCAATGCTTAGGTCTAAGTCCTTTAGATCATTGGAATAGTCTTGAAAGGGAAAGGCTTCGATTAATTCTCGGCTGTTGGAGGCAGTTTTATGCAACCTCAGGTTAGACAGAGCAAGCATTTCTTGAGCCCTTTTTAGCAGACTGATTACAGCCTCAGTTGTTGGTGTGTACTTCAGGCAGTCGTTTACATAGAAGTCTTTTTCTATGAAGGATCTGACATCTGACCCATACTTTTCTTCACCCTCTTTGGTGGAATTTCTGAGCCCGTTGATAGCGACTGCTGGGGAAGGACTGTTCCCGAAGATGTGTACACTCATCCGGTACTCTGCAATGTTTTTATCGGGGTCGTTGTCGCGATACCAGAAGAACCTCAAATAGTTTCTGTGTTCCTCTTTGATGAGAAAACAGTGGAACATCTGTTGTATGTCAGCCATGAATGCCACTGAATCCTTGCGGAAGCAGAGTAGTACTTCTAGGAGTCTGTTGTTGAGGTCTGGGCCCGACAATAGGACATCATTCAACGAGACGTCTTCACATTTGGCGCTCGAGTCGAATACCACTCTTATCTGGCCTGGCTTTTTGGGATGGTACATACCGAAGATAGGTAAGTACCAACACTCGGAGTCTTGAAGTGCGGGTGCGACCTCCGCGTGGTTGTTCTGTAAGATCTTCTCCATGAAGGTAAAGAAGTGTTCTTTTTTCTCAGGCGACCTCTGAAGTTTGTGCTTGAGGGAGATGAAGCGATTGTAGACCATTTCCCTGTTGTTTGGTAGGCGTCGTCTCCGAGGTCAAAATGGTAGTGGTGCGACCCAACTGTTTGATTTGTCTTTGACTATTTCCCGATCCATGGTGTCCAAGAACATCCTATCTTCTATGGACATCGCTGTCTTGTTGTCTTCCTTTGTCCTGTGGAAGACTGCACACCCTATGTGGTTTTGTTCACCTTCACAAGCGTGGTCTTCGTTGGAAGGAACTGAGAAAGGGCAAGGCAGAGGGGTGCTGCACGGTAACTCCTTTACCAGCAGACTATTCTGACATGGCTGGAAAAGAGACGGGCGTCCATTTTCTAATGTATTGGTGAGCATACTGTTGACTGAGGTCGGCTTGTGTGCTCCTCCTAGACAGACGTCTCCTATAATGACCCATTCAAGATCGAGCGTCTGTGCATATGGAGCATTTTGGAAGCCGTTGATGTATTCTCTAGTCTTGTGAACTCGTAGTATATCTCTTCCCAAGAGTAAAGCTATTGGGGCTTCTGGGTCCAACTCAGGTATAAGGTGAGCTATACGCTTCAGATGGGGATGATGAGCAGCTACCTCCGGTGAAGGTATCTCAGACCTGTTGTCGGGAATCTGATTGCACTCCAGTATGGTCGGTAATGATAGACAGATCTGGCCATCTACAAACTCCACTTTGTATCCGGTTGCTTTCCTCCCCGCCGTCTCAACAGTACCTGCGCATGTCTTCAAGGAATAGGGAGAACCGGGGCCTACAATGCTGAAGTTGTTGAAGAAGATGGACGTGCTTAGCGATCTGTTGCTCTGGTCATCCAGGATTGCATATATCTTGATCACTTTGTCTCTATGGCCTGCTGGGTAGACTCGGACGAGGCAGATTTTTGAACAGGATCTTCCTCCTACGGCTCCTCCGCAGATCTCGGTACATTGAGAGGTGACCTCAGGGGAGTCCACGTCAGTATCCTTCTGCTTGGCATTGTGCTCCTTTGCTTGTGACAACACTCGTGGGGGTGGTCCAGGGTGTAAGGCCGTATTGTGATCCGTGCTGCTGCATTCTGCACATTTCACGCTAGCTTCACAATTCCTGGCGAGGTGTGATGTTGTAGCATAGCATTTGAAGCAGATGTTGTTTTCCTTGAGGAAACCTTTGCGATCCTCTAAAGATTTCTCCCTGAAGGCTCTGCATTTTAGTAGCGGATGCGGTATCTTGTGTAGCGGACACTGCTTACTGACATCTTGAGGTCTGTTCTCTTCTGGAGGTGGCTTACTAGCATGTTGAGAAGGTCCTGTGGAAACAATGTTAGTTTTATGGACTGCCACGGGTGTCCTACTGAGTTTGACACCGGGGGTAGTGGGACACGACAGGGTGAAGTCAAAACTGGGGTCATTTCTGACTTTAGCTTGTTGAACAACAAAATTTACAAGTACAGTGAAAGGAGGAAAAGGCACATTATGAATTTGTTTGTACCGTGAACCACATGTGACCCACTTTTCTTGTAGGTTGTAAGGAAGTTTCTGCACATCGGATTAACTCCCCTGGCAGTGTCTAGGAAAGCCAATCCGGGCAAATTTCCTTCCTCCTGGGCAACCTGTAACTTTATCAACAAATCACTCAGTTCTCTAAGTTTTTGATAACCTTTAGGCCCTATCTTAGGAAAACCATCAATTCTTTGGTATACAGCATTTTCAATGGCTTCTATGGACCAATAGCATTCATGAAGTCTTTCCCACACCTTATGTAGGCCTGTGGCTAGATGCTTTATATTAATGTCTCTTAGTCGTTTGGCGTGCTCAGCCGACTCCTTTCCAAGCCACTTTACTAGGAGATCTAACTCCTTGCTACAAGAAAGGTCCAGACCCTGAATGGTGTTCTGGAACGAGGCTCGCCATGACCTATAGTTCTCAGCTTTGTCAGTGAACTTTACAAGTCCCTTGGTAACCAGTTCTCGGCAAGCAAAGAACTTTGCAAAGTCCATGGTAGCTTGATTGGTGCTGGTGCGAGCTGGTGTATTATAGTCATGTCTAATGTGTGGTGTATCACCATACCTTTTAGGGGCTTCAGTCTCAGGGTAGTCTGTATAATACCGTTCTGAAGCAAAGGGTGTCCCTCTAATTTGGGATGGAGGTGATGCCTTCTGTTCTGTAGAACTGTAGTTGTAGTTGATGTCGACCTGCTGCCTACTTTCTTGCTTACAGTACTGCACTTCGGGATGGAGTCTCTGGTAGTCAATATAGGCTGATCGATGTCGTAGATCAAGGTTGTCCTCCGTTCCGGGATGCTGGTGGACATACTCTGAGACGCGTTGGGTTGGATCTTGTTGCTCTACGTCTGGTCCAAGTACGTTGCTGTGTTCCTTGGATTCAGAATACTCCACAGCCTCCAGGAACTCTGCTTTGGCTATTGCCACTGCTGCCTCCTTTTCTGCAATAAGTTTGTCCAGAGAGGCTTGCAGGCGTGCTTTTTCAGCTTCTTGTTCAGCTACCAAGCGTGTTCTGTCTGCTTGCAGGCATGCACTTTCTGCATCTCGGTCTGCTTGTCTTAGCTTTAGTGCATCTCTTGTGCAGCAAAGGTGGATTTTACTTTTGCAGCCTCAGCTTCTGCACGAGCGAGAGCAGCGAACTCTTTCACTGAAGAATTGTTAGAGCAGCTTGCTCGGGACCTTGTCCTGACTGAGGGTGCTCGGGATGCAGACATTGTGCACTCAGCTGTGGATTGATGATAACTTGGGCGGAAAAGCTGGGTCTATACGTGAACGGGTTCCGCGTGGAAGGAAAGGTGTCGTGCTTGCTGGGGAGGACTGCGGTCTTGATCCCTGCGGCTGTATGGCGGCTGCCCGAGTACCCGTATGCGGTGCAGTATGGGTGATAGCGGTCCCATGGAGTCTATTCAACTACCGCCTGCGGTCAGTGTCCGTTTTTACTGTTCTGCCTTTTTTCATGTAACGCTGTGAATCTCTAGCATACAGCTAAACCCTCGTTCACATTTCAAATAAACAGACTGTGGAGTTCAATAGCCTTGATTTATTAGCTGGTAACGTGAACTTGATTGCAGTGTACGTGGAATATAAAGTGAATATAGGAATATCCAAGATACAGTTCAATACGGTATATCCAAGATGCAGTTGAATACGGTATACGGAATACGGTATATCCAAGATACTGTTTTATACGGGTAAAAACTATAACAAGAAAATTATTACAGTCAGTACAGTGTTAATACAGAGTTAACATAGCGTAACAGTGCATGAGATACAGTTCTTATGAGAATGTAGGTGAAATGTCACCGCATCTGCAATACATAGAAAATCTTATCTATACAAACAAGGCAGGGGCTAAGATGTAGGATTGAAATGTACAATACATTAATTACAGTCTTCCACCTAAGATTCTACCACTAACACATGTAATTTGATTTGCTCACCGGATTACACTAGGCAGGGGTGAATGTACAGAGAGGTAAGTCGGCAGGTCCTTTCCTGACAAATCCAAAGAGAAAATGGCTGCAGGCTTCTTCTCAGCTCAGGGAGGAGTTCCTTACCCAGAATACATTTAGCTTAAAGGGAAACTCAGCAATTCAAAATAATAACAACGACCTCTAGAGGTTGTAACAGAAATTGCAATGAATGACTATTAGCAGGCTGCCATAAGGCAGAACAATAATTGTTAGAGGAACTAACGGTACTGTGACTGTTGAAGGGGCACACAGGAGGGCAAAATGTGGGTACTGTTTTGTAGGATACTTGCACAAGGCATTGATATTTTCAAGGAGGCCATTTTATCATCTATAAGGCATAAAAGAGGCATTTTGCTATATAAGGGGCACTGTGGTGGGCATAATTATGTGGGGCACTGAGAGGAGCATGGTTTGGTGCCCCGAGAGAGTCCAGTAATAGGGACACATATAGGAGCAGTGGCTCAACATTGGGGTGCTAGCAGGATAAGGCGTTTGTACAAGTTGGGAAAAAAATGGAGAAGGTGCTGAAAATATGACAAGTCAAATATGTCTTTGTTGTAAACTCTGCAAACAAATTTTGGCTGGAAGAAGTTATCATGGTGGTCTGGTCCAGATGGAAAAGACGGGAAAAGTGAATGACTCCAACATAAAGATCTTCAGCTATAAGTGTCTATCTATAACTGTACTGTAATCTCCTAATATGTTCTAAGGACTACGTAGTATCTACCACAATATGGGTCACACCTGGTATGCATCGTCATACTCACTGCAGTCACCGTTCTGTGGCTGACAAGCTTTCTGAGCTTTCTCATTGACCTCTCCCAGCTCTTCTGCATCCGTCTGTTGCTGTGAGTCTCCTTTTTGCTATAGGGAGGCGAGGCCAGACTCTGAAAAAATGTATTTGTATCCCCTGTGTCCTGCTGAGTGTTTATTTCTGGCCTATCCGCAGCTAGCACTTGATATATCAAGCAACTCCTCTCACCACGCAGGTGGCTGATCTTAAGTAAGGTCTTTGTCTATTTTCCTCAGGGCTCTCTCTATTTGGGCTCTTCATTATGCCTCTTTTGTTTTTGCCCTTTCTTGCCTCCTGTTTATCATGACCTCTTTTGGCTTGCCTCCCTTTCCTCTTCTATCCTTGCCTGTGTTTCCTGTACCTGTGTTGTTTGTCCTGTCCATGGACTGTCTGATCACGTCTCTGGGTTTTGCCTTGTACGCATCCTGCACCCTGACCCTCCTGTCTGCTGCTGCAGGCCCGAGGACTGCCCTGGAGTAGCACCTGACAACTATCTGCCGGTCTAGCCTATCCTCACCATCATGGACCCTAGTTACCTTTACCTCTGGGGTAAGTCTAGTCAGTGGTGCAGTGGGTCCACAGCCACCAACCGTCACAATATGATCTTCATATGGTGGTAATATTGGTGTTGGTCTTTGTATAGAAATCATTTTTCATTAACAACATGGTTATGTGCTGAAGTTCACCAACACCTACAATTAGAGTGTGCAACCATAGTTGAAAACATGGTTACCTGGTTAGCTAACATGTGTTAAATCCTCCCCGAAACGCGCGTTGGGCTGCGTGTGGGGACTTCCACATGGGTGAGCTGTGCACTACAGTATATGGTCGCATTAGGCGATAAATATATGGATTTCTTGTGCCTGATATATTATATTGATTATTTGTATTGAAATATTTCTTCAGTCACTTGTCAATTCATTTTGACCTGCACTACATGTTGTTTGAATCACCACTGTCATTTGGTCGTTCCCCCGCATGGGGTGTACTTACTGTATGTACTTCTTGTGACCTCTATTATATTTATTGTTTGTCATGTGTGTTTTTAACATATCCCAATAAAAATTTGATATATTTAATTCATTTTGGGTCATTTGATCTAGTTACTCTGGCCGCACATATTATTTTCCAGTTTTGGTAGATGCAGCTGATTATTTAATGTATATGGAGGTGGAGGTGGGGGAGGGGGGAGATGATGACCCAGGAGGGAAAGATTGGCCACATGGAATTAAAGTACACTTCTAATATGTTTCCCTAGATGATAAGTGTGTCTGGTAGAAGCTCACAACACTCTTCTTCTAGAAAGTACATCCATGTTTAGCCAAGGCTGTGTGCATCTGTATATAGAGAGGTATGGGGTTTTGGAGAGATAGCAGAACAAGCATTTATATGACTGCTATATATCGTGTATGGCTGCTTTAAAACCTTGTGATATAAAATAACTGCATTAAAATAAACTTTCAGATTTCCTTAATAAGGTATAGAAATAGATAAGTGCAAAATGCTCCTGATAAAGCACAAGAACGGCACAAATAATAATGACAAATGTAGTTGAACAAACTGATGCCATACAAATAGCAGATAGGAACATCAGAAGGATTAAAAAGTAAAGAAACGGCTCATTTTTTTAATTAAGTTGGATTAAAATCTGGGAGAAGGTTAGAGAAGGTTAATAAAAGAGGGACTCAATAAGACTGATAGGCCTGAGAGTTAAGTTCTGTACTATTGCAAGAGGTAAGAGAAAAGTTATGTGTTACGGCATGACCCTGGGGTTTTTTTAGTGTCCTGAGGGGGATGTTGATAATATGTGTCATTTATAATGGAAGTAATGGAAGTAATATTGAAGATTTTTGTAGTGATGAGTGAATATATTTGGTACTATTCGTTATTCGCATGAATATTAAGGTATTCGGGATATTCGTTACTCATCGAGTATTTTGGTCGTCACCTTGTGAGTTTCAAGTCCCCTTACCGCATGTTTGGTGCCTGATTTTCATCCACTAAACATGTGGGGATTGCTGGCAATCACAGTAATGCTGTATTTGCTTTTGGCATAACTGTGATTTACAGGTATAGTGAAAAAAAAAGAAAGCATGCCGTCCCCTTTCTATTTATGATAGCAAGCACAGGGAAAGTAGACAGCTGGGGACTGGCATTCTCAGGCTGTGAAGTTTTGTCGTTATTCTGCCCTCCCCAGCCTAAAAAATATCAGCCTTCAGCCACTCCTCAATTAAAGCATTTTTAGATGCGCCAATTGTGTCGCCTTACCCAGCTCATTCTAATTGCCCTAGTGCGGTGGCAATCAAGGTTATATATGGGGTTGGTTTCAGCTATGATTTGTCAACAATCACAGCTACTATCAAGCCTTGAGTTGGTAATGGGGAGGTGTCTATGAGACTCCCCCATTATCAACTCTGTAAATTAAAAGAAAAACACAAACACACAAAAATCCTTTATTTTAAATAAAAAAAAACACACACCCTCTTTCACCAATTTATTTATTAACCCCCAAAACATCCCGCAGGTCAGACGTAATCCACACGACATCCCACAGTAGTCCCAGTTCTGCTACATCTGGAGACAATGGTGAACAGGGACATTAGCACATGTGACCAATCACCGCGGCCTCTGGAACACACTGAAAGCAGTGTGGGACCTCAGGTGAACTCAATGCCAGACTGTCTAACTTCGTGTCACCGCAGCAGCACAATCTGACAGTCTAGAACTAAGTTCACCTGAAGTCACTTATGATGATTCTCATGGATCATGGATCCCTTGGTGTGAGCCACCAGCTGTGGCCTCAGGTGAACTCTGTGACAAACTCTCAGACTGTGCTGCTGCCATGGTACGCAGTCAGACAGTCTGGCACTGAGTTCACCTGAGGTCTCTTCTGGTGGTTCTCACGGTACCCTATGTTTGAGGCACCAGCTGTGACCTCAGGTAAACTCAGTGCCAAACTGTCAGACTGTGTGACAAGATAACAGAGTGGAAAATAAGTTACCAATTTGTTGACATGACATTAGCATAAGCTGTTGAATTGCTGGAAGAGGCTGACAGTGAATTGCACTGGGCCATTAGGCAGGTAGTTAGCATCCAGATCTTAAGGCCCCGTCACACTAAGCAACATCGCTAGCAACATCGCTGGTAACGAACAACTTTTGTGACGTTGCTAGCGATGTTGCTGTGTGTGACATCCAGCAACAACCTGGCCCCTGCTGTGAGGTCGTTGGTTGTTGCTGAATGTCCTGGGCCATTTTTTAGTTGTTGCTGTCCCGCTGTGAAGCACAGATCGCTGTGTGTGACAGCGAGACAGCAACAACTAAATGTGCAGGCAGCAGGAGCCGGCTTCTGCGGAGGCTGGTAACCAATGTAAACATCGGGTAACCAAGAAGCCCTGTCCTTGGTTACCCGATATTTACCTTTGATACCAGCCTCCGCCCCTCTCACTGTCAGTGCCGGCTCCTGCTGTGTGCACATGTAGCTGCAGCACACATCAGGTAATTAACCCGATGTGTGCTGTAACTAGGAGAGCAAGGAGCCAGCGCTAAGCATTGTGCGCTGCTCCCTGCTCTGTGCACATTTAGCTGCAGCACACATCAGGTAATTAACCCGATGTGTGCTGTAACTAGGAGAGCAAGGAGCCAGCGCTAAGCATTGTGCGCTGCTCCCTGCTCTGTGCACATTTAGCTGCAGCACACATCGGGTTAATTAACCTGATGTGTGCTGTAACTAGGAGACTGGGGGCTGGTCACTGGTTGCTGGTGAGCTCACCAGCAACTCGTGTAGCCACGCTCCAGCGATCCCTGCCAGGTCAGGTTGCTGGTGGGATCGCTGGAGCGTCGCAGTGTGACAGCTCACCAGCAACCTCCTAGCAACTTACCAGCGATCCCTATCGTTGTTGGGATCGCTGGTAAGTTGCTTAGTGTGACTGGACCTTTAGGCATTGTGTAAAAAAAAGTCCCAGACCACCGGTTTAAAGGTGGCTTTACACACTGCAACATCGCAAACGACATCGCTGTAACGTCACCGGTTTTGTGACGTAATAGCGACCTCCCCAGTGACATTGCAGTGTGTGAAACATATCAGCGACCTGGCCCCTGCTGTGAAGTTGCTGATCGCTACAAATCGTTCAGGACCATTCTTTGGTCCTTTGTTTCCCGCTGTGCAGCATGATCGCTAGAAAGTCTCATGTGTAAAGGGGACTTAAATGTGCAGGCAGCAGGAGCCGGCTTCTGCGGACACTGGTAACCACGGTAAACATCGGGTAACCAAGAAGCCCTGTCCTTGGTTACCCGATATTTACCTTCGTTACCAGCGTCCACCGCTCTCACTGTCAGTGCCGGCTCCTGCTCCTTGCACGTGTAGCAGAGTACACATCGGGTAATTAACCCCATGTGTGCTGTAACTAGGAGAGCAGGGAGCCAGCGCTAAGCAGTGTGCGCTGCTCCCTGCTCTCTGCATGTGTAGCTACAGCACACATCGGGTAATTAACCCGATGTGTGCTGTAACTAGGAGAGCAGGTAAGTGCATGTGACGCTGCCGTAGCGATAATGTTCGCTGCGGCAGCGATCACACAATTTTGCTTGCACGACGGGGGCGGGTACTTACATGCTCGATATCGCTAGCAATTGCTAGCAATATCGTGGCGTGTAAAGCCCGCTTAAGTCTTTTCAGCTAAACCAATTACAGAAAACTTGGCACTGATATGGTGATTGAACATTTTTTAATGGGCGAATTTTTCAAACCAGCAAAATGCAGACGTTTTGGTCTGTAAAGACCTTTATCAATGTGCGAGACTCAATAAACTATAGTGCAGGTGCCTTGGCTGGTGTGTAGATGGTTAAAGACTCAGCAAACAATGCTGAGAGGAGTCCTGCGGTGTCCACCGCTGTGGAGGAGATGCGGATGAGCATCTCCTCCACAGCATGAGTTTGCTGATTATTTAACAATCTACACACCAGCCAAGGCACCTGCACTATAGCAGTATTGAGCCTCGCACATTGATAAAGGTCTTAACAGACCGCAACGTCTGCATTTTGCTGGTTTGAAAAAAATCACCCATTAAAAAATTTTCAATCACCATGTGAGTGCCAAGTTTTCTGTAATTGATTGAAGATTAGTGATGAGCGAGCATGCTTGTCACTACTCGGTACTCGCACGAGTATCACTGTACTCGGGCTGCTCGGCGGGGACCGAGTAATCTCGCGATACTCGTGCTTTACTCGTGGTCTTCATTTCTGCATGTTGGCGCTCTTTTGAGAGCCAGCCCTCATGCAGGGATTGGCTGGCAGACCACTGCAATGCCACAGCCCTGTTAGTTGTGGAATTGCAGTGATTGGCCGGCCTGCACAGCGTCACCGAGCCTTTATATAGGCCGGCGCGCTGTGCTCTGCTCACAGCTATTCTGACAGTGAGTGTAGGGAGAGTGTCGCTGATTCAGGGAAAGCTTTGCGGCCCTTTATAGCTTTTTCAGTTGCAGGGCTGCAAACAGTGTGACCAAAAGTCCTTCTCAGGACTATTCTAGTTGTATACAGGCAGGCAGGGTATAGCCAGGTCGGAGTACAGTAGCAGAGTCCTTCTCAGGACTATTGTTGCTATATACAGGCAGGGTATAGCCAGGTCTGAATACAGGCTAGTGACCAAAAGAGTCCTTGTCAGGACTATTGTAGCAGTATACAGGCAGGCAGGCAGGCAGGGTAGTGGTGACCGTATACCAGCCTTCATATCTGGGGCTGGTGTACACAGTGTAAAACAGTCCAGATAGTGTCTGACTTGTCTGTACTGTAATTGTCGCTCCCCAAAAAAACCTGTTAGGTTATTAATGCGTCCGTGCTTGGTTTTTAAAACCGCACGTGTGTGCCTGTTGGTGGCAGCGTACAGGTGCACTGGTGTGCGTTTTTACCAAACTATTATATAACGCACAAGTGTAGTGTATAATACACGTCAGTCAGCAGTGGCTGATAGTGTCAGAGTTCTTAATTTTTGCTCCTAAAACCTGTGTTAGGTTATTATTGCGTCCGTGCTTGGTTTTTAAAACCGCACGTGTGTGCCTGTTGGTGGCAGCGTACAGGTGCACTGGTGTGCGTTTTTACCAAACTATTATATAACGCACAAGTGTAGTGTATAATACACGTCAGTCAGCAGTGGCTGATAGTGTCAGAGTTCTTAATTTTTGCTCCTAAAACCTGTGTTAGGTTCTTAGTGCGTCCGTGCTTGCATTTAAAAACCGCACGTGTGTGCCTGTCGGTGGCAGCGTACAGGTGCACTTGTGTGCAATTTCCAGAAACTTTGATATAACGCACAAGTAGTGAATATACACGTCAGCAGTGCACAGCATTGCAAAATGCGCAAGGGCATTGGCAAGGAACAAGGAAGTGGACGTGATGGTGGTGCAGGCAGAGGCCGAGGTCGTGGGCAAGCTCTAATTTCGCCACAACAAAGGGCCACATCTAGTCGCTCGCACGTCCTGTCCCAAATTCTTGGGGACCGCAGCAGTACACCGCTCTTGAACCAAGACCAGTGTCAACAGGTTGTTAGTTGGATAGCGGATAATGCTTCCAGTCAGATTGGCACCACCACAAACACTCTGTCTTCCACACGGTCAAGTGTCAGTAGCCGTGATACTGCACCGCACATTTCTGAACCTGATCCTCCTTCCTACCACCAGGCTGAGTACACGTCCTCCTCGGACATTAATGATCCCACACTTGGACACTCGGAAGAGCTGTTCACGTTTCCATTCACACATTCTGGCCTCTCGCCAGCTCATATTGAAGTGGGTCATGAGGAGATCGTCTGTACAGATGGCCAAATATTTGAGCAGCCACGTTCTCACGAAGTTGGCAACGTGTCTCAACAAGTGGTGGACGATGATGAGACACAATTGTCAGCAAGTCAGGAGGAGGAGCAGGGTGCGGAAGAGGAAGACGACGTGGTGGATGATCCAGTAACTGACCCAACCTGGCAGGAGGATATGCAGAGCGAGGACAGCAGTGCACAGGGGGAGGGAGGCGTAGCATCACAACAGGCAGTAAGAAGCAGGGTGGTGGCCCCAGGCAGAAGTCAGGCAACCGTTCCCCGGAACAACACGACGACACAAGGTGCCTGTACAAATGTTAGGTCTTCACGAGT
Source organism: Anomaloglossus baeobatrachus (assembly GCF_048569485.1). Taxonomy (NCBI): domain Eukaryota; kingdom Metazoa; phylum Chordata; class Amphibia; order Anura; family Aromobatidae; genus Anomaloglossus; species Anomaloglossus baeobatrachus. Next base: position 407,313,504 of record NC_134354.1, on the reverse strand, counting down.
CTGGCAGTTTTTTAAGTTGGATCCAGATGATTCAAAAAAGGCCATTTGCAACACCTGCCGTGCCAGCATCAGCAGGGGTACCAAAACTAGCAGCCTGACCACCACCAGCATGATCAGGCACATGTCAGCCAAGCACCCGACTTTGTGGGAAGTACAACAGAGTCGAGGAGCAGTGCTTGCTGATGTCACTGCTACGTCTTCGCTGGTTGTGCATGCGAGCCAATCCTCTGTCCATGCTGCCTGCGAACAAGCCTCCTCCACTCCTGCACCTGCAGTTGCCTACGCAGAAAGAACACCATCATCAAGCACGTCCTTGTCCCAGCGCAGCGTTCAGTTATCCATTCAGCAAACCTTTGAACGCAGGCGCAAATACACTGCCAACACCCCACATGCCACAGTTCTAAATGCTAACATTTCGCGACTGCTTGCGCTGGAAATGTTGCCTTTTAGGCTGGTGGAGACAGAAGCATTCCGTGACCTGATGGCGGCAGCTGTCCCACGTTACTCGGTCCCCAGCCGCCACTATTTCTCCCGGTGTGCCGTCCCCGCGTTGCATAACCACGTGTCACAAAACATCACACGTGCCCTGAACAACGCTGTTTCACCCAAGGTCCACCTAACCACAGACACGTGGACAAGTGCTTGTGGGCAAGGCCGCTACATCTCGTTGACGGCACACTGGGTTAATATTGTGGAAGCTGGGACCCAGTCTGAGCGAGGGACGGAACACGTCCTTCCCACACCAAGGTTTGCAGGCCCTACCTCAGTCAGTGTTTCACCCACACTCTACAGCTCCGGAATGTCATGCTCTTCAGCCTCCTCCTCCTCCTGCGCATCCTCATCCACTGTGCCCTCCACACCAGTCACAAGCTGGAAGCACTGCAGCACTGCCTCGGCGAAGCGGCAACAGGCTGTGCTGAAGCTAATCTGCATAGGTGACAAACCCCACAATGCAGAAGAGCTGTGGACAGCTCTGAAACAGCAGGCAGATCACTGGCTCACACCTCTGAACCTAAAGCCAGGAAAGGTCGTTTGTGACAATGGCCGGAACCTGGTGGCGGCTTTGAGGCGAGGCCAGCTGACACATGTTCCATGCGTGGCCCATGTGCTCAACCTCGTGGTTCAGCGGTTTATAAAGTCATACCCAGAGCTGTCTGATCTGCTGGTAAAAGTTCGCCGCCTGTCTGCACATTTTCGAAAGTCACCTACTGCTTCAGCCGGCCTTGTCGGCTTTCAGCGCCGTTTGCATCTTCCGGCTCACAGACTGGTGTGTGATGTCCCCACGCGTTGGAATTCAACTCTGCACATGTTGGTCAGGATATGTGAGCAGAAGAGGGCAGTTGTTGAGTACCTGCATCACCTAAGCCGTCGGGAAATGGGTCAAACTCCACACATAACACCTGAGGAGTGGAGATGGATGTCAGACCTATGTACCATCCTCCAAAACTTTGAGGACTCCACCAAGATGGTGAGTGGTGATGACGCCATTATTAGCGTCACCATACCGCTACTCTGCCTTCTAAAACGGTCCCTGCTGAAAAACAAACATGATGCATTGCAGGCGGAGCGCGATGAGTTGCAGCAAGAAACAGTAGTGGGTGTGGGTGATAACACACAGCCCAGCCTCGTCTCATCACAACGTGCAGTGGAGGACTATGACGAGGAGGAGGATGAAGACATGGAGCAACTCTCCGGCCAAATTGAGGATATGACATGCACACCAGTCATATCCTCGATTCAGCGTGGCTGGCCAGAGGACAGGGTAGATGAGGAGGAGGAGGAGGAGGAGGAGGAGGAGGACAGCATGTTCAGTCATCTTGTTGGTCAGGCTACTGAAGTCCTGGCTGTTAAGAGTCTGGCGCACATGGCTGACTTTATGGTAAGCTGCCTGTCTCGTGACCCTCGCGTTAAGAACATCTTGGCCGACAATCATTACTGGTTGGTAACACTGTTAGACCCACGCTACAAGGAGAACTTTTTGTCTCTTATTCCCGTGGAGGAGAGGTCAACCAAAATGCAGCAGTTTCGGAAGGCCATACTCACGGAAGTAGGCAAAGCATTCCCCTCACAAAACGCTAGCGGCATAGGTCAGGAATCAGTGGACAACCGAGGCGTACAGCCGAGAGAGGCACAAGTCCAATCCGCCAGAGGTAGGGGAACAGTCTTTAAGATGTGGGACAGTTTTCTCAGCCCCTCACGTACCACAGCCCCTGAGGTGCGGGGTAGTGCCACAAGAAATCCTAAGTTTGCCCAGATGCTGAAGGAGTACCTTGCAGATCGAACAACTGTACTCCGACATTCCTCTGTGCCTTACAATTATTGGGTATCCAAGCTGGACACGTGGCATGAATTGGCTCTCTACGCCTTGGAAGTCCTGGCCTGCCCTGCTGCTAGCGTTTTGTCAGAGCGTGTTTTTAGTGCCGCAGGTGGAATCATTACAGATAAACGCACCCGCCTGTCAACTGAAAATGCTGACAGGCTGACTCTGATAAAGATGAACAAGGGTTGGATTGGGCCAGACTTCACCACACCACCAGCAAATGAGAGCGGAATTTAAAGTTTGCCATGTACCTCCACTCACCCATGGGTACACTTCTCGACTTTGGATAATCGCTGGACTGCTCCTCCTTCTCCTCATGCGCCATCATGATGACCGTTACAATAGTTAGGTCTTTGTTTCAGGTATACCCCCAGTGGTAAATTTTTTCGCCCATTCTTTGCAGAATGGACATTACAACGACAGGAGACCCGCTCCTTTGCAATGGGAACAATGTTTTGAGGCCCTCATGCACGTCTCTACCCAGGGACAACGTGGAGCCTCCCAATTTTTGGCTGCCCTGCCTAAGGGCTATACTGAAATACACCCACTTCCTTAAAATGGACACTTAATGTTTTGAGGCCCTCATGCACGTCTCTACCCAGGGACAATGTGGAGCCTCCCAATTTTTGGCTGCCCTGCCTAAGGGCTATACTGAAATAGACCCACTTCCTTAAAATGGACACTTAATGTTTTGAGGCCCTCATGCACGTCTCTACCCAGGGACAATGTGGAGCCTCCCAATTTTTGGCTGCCCTGCCTAAGGGCTATACTGAAATACACCCACTTCCTTAAAATGGACACTTAATGTTTTGAGGCCATCATGCACGTCTCTACCCAGGGACAATGTGGAGCCTCCCAATTTTTGGCTGCCCTGCCTAAGGGCTATACTGAAATACACCCACTTCCTTAAAATGGACACTTAATGTTTTGAGGCCATCATGCACGTCTCTACCCAGGGACAATGTGGAGCCTCCCAATTTTTGGCTGCCCTGGCAAAGGGCTATACTGAAATACACCCACTTCCTTAAAATGGACACTTAATGTTTTGAGGCCCTCATGCACGTCTCTACCCAGGGACAATGTGGAGCCTCCCAATTTTTGGCTGCCCTGCCTAAGGGCTATACTGAAATACACCCACTTCCTTAAAATGGACACTTAATGTTTTGAGGCCATCATGCACGTCTCTACCCAGGGACAACGTGGAGCCTCCCAATTTTTGGCTGCCCTGGCAAAGGGCTATACTGAAATAGACCCACTTCCTTACAATGGGCACTTCAGGTTTAAAGGCCATCATGCACGTCTCTATCCAGGGACAATGTGGAGCCTCCCAATTTTTGGCTGCCCTGCCTAAGGGCTATACTATAATACACCCACTTCCTGACAATGGACACTTAATGTTTTGAGGCCCTCATGCACGTCTGTATGCAGGGGCATTGGTGAACCTCACAATTTTGGACTGCCCTGGCAAAGGAAAATACTACAAAGACTCACTTCCTCAAAATGGGCACATTAGACTCAAGAGGCCTTCATGTACGTCTCTTCTCAGGGACATCGGAGTGCCACACAATGTTTTCACGTAAAATCTTTCATGTATTAATCTCAAAAAGTAACATACACCAGATCTATCTCACTATTGGGTATGTGCCCTTAACATTTCCGCCATGAAAAATCATTTTGGGGTCATTTTGGAAGGTTTTCTGGTGAGTCCGTAAAAATGGCGTAAAACGCGGACAAAATTGTTCACAGCTGTGACTTTTGAGTGATAAATGCTTCAAGGGGTCTTCCCCATGCTGTTGCCATGTCATTTGAGCACTCTTCTGAGACTTTTGTGCCATTTTTAGGGTTTCTCCATGCTGCCGGGAGGTCATTTCACAAAAATACTCGGGTCTCCCATAGGATAACATTGGGCTCGTTGCTCGGGCCGAGTACACGAGTATCTTGGGAGGCTCGGCCCGAGCTTCGAGCACCCGAGCTTTTTAGTACTCGCTCATCACTATTGAAGATGGTTTTGGAACCTACTGGTGCACCATCTTACCAGAAGTGCCGTGTGTATCTATTCTACTACGATTTTCAGCTATACTGACATACTCCTGCGGAGGTTGTGCTCCTTCAATGACCTGCTGCTTTGGCTGCTCTTCAATGGACAGAGTATGACAATGCAGAGACCTGGCTTTTATGAGAATGAAACCAGGTGGCACCATATTGTGTATTAAATGTCATACATTTTCATCCCTTATAGGGAACCTCTCATTAGATTCATGCTACCCAAAACACAGGCTGCATAAGTCAGAGCCTGGCTATGCTATTGCACATAGGTATGTCTTTCCCTGAATTGCTGTGGCGTCCGTGCCCGGGTCACATGAGTGCACATCGTCAGCTGTCGGTGTGCAGTCAGCTGACCCGCCCGCACTCGCGAATTAAGTCAGCTGACCAGGGCTCTGATATCAGACGTTCCCAGCTGCCGGAAAAGAGCTGTGCAGCATTTAATAATACACTGACGGCTGCTGTCACCGGCTGACGTCAGTGCCCGGGTCAGCCGGGTGCACATCGGAGCCCGGCTCGGAGTTGTCATGGATTATCGTCGGGGGATTCAGGGAGTAATAAAGATGGCAATCAGGGATGTGTGTGTGTGTTTTTCTTTCAAATAAATTTTTTAAAAAAAGTGTTTTCTTTTCTTTAGTACTAAACGGAGGTTCATAATGGCCGTGTCTACACAGGCATGACATTATGAACCTCGGGCTTAGTGCCAGTTTGCAGAAAACTGGCATTAACCCCGTAATTACCCAGCCAGCCAATGCATCAGGGCAGCTGGATGAGCCTCGGTACAGCACCTGAGAATGGCGCTTCACAACGGAGCCGCCATTTTCAGGGGCAGCTGAGGACTGTTTTTCTCAGCGGGAGGGGCAGAGAATGCTTCAGCCTTATCCCGCTGAGAAGCACAGCCCTCAGTTGCTTGCTTGCATTGGGCTGGACAGTGAAAATACAGCGGAGCACATTTTTTTTTTTTTTAAAAAAATACCAGTGAAAGGGAACATGGCACCACATTTTTTGGCTGTAAGCTGCGGCCGCCACCACTGGGTTATTATATACAGCCTGTTAAAATGCTGTATATAAGCACAGTGGTGTTGGCCGCAGCTTTTTACAAAAAAAGTGGCGACAGGTTCCCTTTAAACATTTCTGCCCCTTTATTACAAAATGGATAATGGAGAAGAAAGGAGGGTTGGGACAGGAAATGACATAAAGATCCTTTTTTTTTCCTTCAAAACAGACTAAGCTTTATTCAGAAACACAATAGAGTACAATGAACAAAATCCGCATCAAAATCCGCATCAAAATCCGCAACGAAATCCGCGTCAAATCCGCGTCAAATCCGCACCTATGCTAAGGTGCGGATTCCGGGGGAAAGCTGCGGATTTTGATGCAGAAAAATCCGCAGGTACATTCTACCGTGGACACATAGCCTAAGAGGATTTAGGATAAGACTTCAGAGGCCTTTCACCTAGCCAAATGATATCTCCTGGTTTGTACTGATTAAAAGCAAACAACCCATAACATGCACCTGCATATAGAATGTTTTGTTTGACTTCTTATCCCAAGTCGTGGGGAATGGCTCGTTAGAGGGTCAATATCGACTCTTAAGGCTGCTTTACACACAGCGACATTGCTAGCGATGTCGCTCGTGAAAGCACCCGTACCCGTCGTTTGTGCATCACGGGCAAATCGCTGCCCATGGCGTACAAAATCGCTAGTACCCATCAAACGTACTTACCTTCCTAGCAACGTCGCTGTGGCCGGCAAACAGCCACTTTTCTAAGGGGGAGGTTTATGCGGCATCACAGCGACGTCACACGGCAGGCGTCCAATAGAAGCGGAGGGGCGGAGAGCAGCCGAATGAAAGTTACGCCCACCTCGTTGCTGGAGGACGCAGGTATGGTGTTGTTCGTCATTCCTGGGGTGTCACACGTAGCGATGTGTGCTGCTTCAGGAACGACGAACAACCTGCGTCCTGCACCATCAACGAGATTTAGGATTTGAACGACATGTCAACGATCAACGATTAGGTGAGCATTTTTGATTGTTAGCGGTCGCTCGTACGTGTCACACGCAATGACGTCGCTAACGAGGCCAGATGTGCGTCACGAATTCCGTGACCCCTTCGTTAGCGATGTCATTGCGTGTAAAGCCCCCTTTAGGATTAATACTTCCCATAGGTTGCTCTGCAGTTCAAAATCTCTTCCTCTCTGAAGAGGATATTTCTATACTTTGCATAAAAATATGTAAGAACTTAAGGGTACTTTACTCGCTGCGACATCGCCAGCGATGTCATCAACGATGTTAAATTCTAGATCGCAAGTGCGATCTTTCGAGATCGCACATGCGTAAAATGACCTATGTGCGACCTCGAAAGATTGCACTTGCGATCTAGAATTTAACATCGCTAATGAGATCGCTAGCGATGTCGCAGCATGTAAAGTACCCTTTAGTCAGATGTGAAGCATTGAGTAAATTATGAGTAATCCTCTGTGTGTGATTCAAAGCCAATCCACTTATCTTGTCTATTCCAGTACTTTTATCAAATTCTCTTTCAACTATTCAACTATTTCTAGTCACTTTCTAAGCATACTTTTTTGTAGAAAAAAAGGACCAAAAAAATTAGAAAATAAATTAACAAATAAAAAAAGTAAACCAAGCCCCCCCATGCCCCCCGTAAGTGAATCTGTAAAATCTCAATTGGTCAGCAGGTTGAGATATACAGAAGCACTACAGCAATCTGGTAACATTACATTTATGACTTTTTAGTCATTAGCATAGGTAATGTGCTCTTTAAGTGTTAGAAATGACCAATTATCTGAAATATGCAATTCTTCTGAACTAACTGTTTCATGCACTTAAAGGGAATCTGTCAGCAGGTTATAGTAACCTAATTTGAAAGCAGCATAATTTAGGGACAGAGATCCTGATTCCAGCGATGTCACTTACTTGGCTGCTTAGTGTAGTTTTGATAAAATCATTGTTTAATAAGCAGTAGATTATCATTAGAGGACTACTTGGCATGCTGCAGGTAGTCCAGCATATTTATGAGCTCTGCATAACTGCTAGGTCGGCAGCAGAGAAGATATTGATGTTCCCAAAATGACAGCAAACAGCTCAATAAGTGACACATCGTTGGAACCAGGGTCTCTAGCTCTACATTATGCTGCTCTCAGATAAGATAGAAAAAATCTGGCAACAGATTCCCTTTAAATAACTAAACACACAACCATTAATGTTTAAACCGCTGGTAACAAAAGTGAGTACACCCTTATGTGAAAATGGCTAAATTCTGCCGGGAGTCTCAATATTTTGTGGCTATCATTATTTTCAAGCGCTGCCTTAACTCTCTTGGGCATGGGGAGCCACTGGAATCCTTTTCCATCATCCATGACGACATCACGGTGGTGGACATTAGAGATCTCCACATTATGCTGCTCTCACATGGGGTAGCAAAAATCTGGTGACAGATTCCCTTTAAAAAGGATAATCCAGTCTGAAGAATGTATAAGCTTTCCACTAGATAGGTGCCAAATGGTTTTCCAGTCAGTGTCTAACTGCTGGGTCACCTATCAATCACCACAACTGGGGACTCTGTTCACTATTTACCTCCAACTGCCATTCCTCAAGGCTACGGTCTTGTGGGTGAGGAACTTGGAGAAGCAGGGCCTTGTCCTGGTGATGGTTGTAGACCTAGTGTTAGTACCCCTACAGGGCATCTATTGTGGTGATTTGTGATGCAATATAGACACTACCTATCAGTTCCTGCAAATATTGCCCATTACCGAACGATTTTACAAGCTCCTTTTCCTAATTCAACGACTGATATGAAAGAAGTTTTTCATCAGCTTTAGTTTTTGGGTTACAAGCTTATGTATTTTGGCCAAAATATGGACCAATACCTCACATTTATTATCATTTTACTGTATATGATCATCATTGCACAATGTTTCGGAGGATACAGCCAGGCCCTCCAGGGTGTCAGTCCTGTGTGCTACTGCTGTCAAATAGTGCTGGGCAGCCCGCCTGATCTAATAGAATGGTGTGATCAATAGGCTGTGAGCCTAGTGTGAGTGACACTGTGCATTGCACATATCTGTGTGACTGGTGCCCTATGTAAAATCCTATTAGTGTGCATGTTCAATACCAGCAGCCACCCCCCTCCATGATTTGGTAGGTTGAGAGTGGCTGTTTCATCGGTATTCCGTACCTGTTACCTATACCTTTATCATGGTGGGCCGACTGCATCCTGCGAGTGCATTTGCCATTTTGACCTGAGTTGGTTGGTGACTTTTTTCTGGTGAGTTTTTTTTTTTTTTAATGTCCTTTTCGGTGAATTGCTTTTAAAACCTCCATAATAATGACTTCACCGTACTTTCCATGATAAATATAAAGTGTCATGTATAATTAGCTTGGTTTTCACTATATTCTTCTATTACCCGTTTTATCATCCTCCTTTTACACAGCAAGCTCCTATAGGTAATTAGGAGAACTAGTTAAACTGATGAGCAGCAATTAAGGCACTCTTACACAGCTATTTAAGGCCCATCTAAAGAAGCACTAGCTATCCCTGATGAAGAAGGTCTGAATGCCTTTGAAACGCGTTGGATCGTGCTCTTGTTTTGCCCCTTACTGGCATCTGTAGCCCTCAGTAAGTGACGTGTCGCGGGCGGAGGAGGGGCGCTGCGCTCTCCCACTGCTCGGGTCCGGCCGCTGCTGCTGCTGTGGCTGCTGCTGCTCGGTGGTGGCTGGAGCCTTGGGCCGGGTCCTTGGGACTCGAGCGGCGCTCCTCGCCCATGAGTGAAAAGGGTGGGGATTGGATTGTGGGGATTTGGTTATTGTCCGTGACGCCACCCACGGTTGTGGTGATATTGGTGACACCACCGCTGCTCTGGACGGGGATCCCGGGAGCGATGACAGGGAGCAGCCTGGATGTTAGTTCTCCCCTCTGTGGGTAGGGGGTTGGTTGTCCCGGGGCCCGGTGATGTGGTAGGGTTGGATGGCAGGCGGGTTACGTGGCCTGGCGAGGTGCAGGGTCGCGGGGGCAGCGCTGTGCCGCACGGCACGGTGGCACTCACTCAGCCAATGATGAGGACATAGTTCTCGGTAAAACACACGGCTGGATGGACGGGTCCCACAGACGGCTGCGGTGTTTCTCCTCCCGGCAGGTTGATGGTGACTGCCTTTCCCTGCACCTGTGTAACGTGTACGATTCCAATGGGTTCCCACCGGTAACCCGCTCCCCAGCTTGGATGGGTGCTGAAGGAGCCCCTTTTACCCGCAGGCTCTGGCCCTGGGAACTTTAGCCTTGGCGGTGACTGTGTTTCCCTCTCTCGGTTGGACTGTTGCCTTCTGACGGGACTTGGCTGCTGGGAAACCCAGGAGGTTCCCTTCGCTATCGAATTTGGCAAATTCACGGCGACTCCTAGCCTTGCCGGGGTCCGTAAGCCCCTGCCGGATGGTGCTGGCTTCTCTTTGCATACCGGTCCGGTACCGCCGGGCCACCGCCCGTCCACGGTCCTTACGGTTAGCTCCGATAGGCCACTCCTGCAGACGGTCACCACCGTCTGCCAACCTTGCTGATCCGTCTGGGCCACACACCCGGACCAACTTCAGTCTGCTCCTTTTCCACTTTTCTTCCTTCCACTTTCCACTCTCAAACTGAACTGCCTGCTTTTCCCGCCTCCAGGACTGTGAACTCCTCGGTGGGCGGGACCAACCACCTGGCCCACCCCTGGTGTGGACATCAGCCCCTGGAGGAAGACAACAAGGGTTTTTGTCTGACTTCGGTCTGCCTGACCGGGAGTGTGGGGTGTGTAGGTGTTGTTCTGTGACGACCTGGCTTGTCCAGGGCGCCACAGATGTCAAACAGCTTTCCCTTGTGCGTAGTCACTGGAGGAAGTACCATATTTTTGCTTTATAAGACACACTTTTGTTTCCCCAAATTTTGGGGGAAAGTAGGGGGTACGTCTTATAATCCAAATATATGGATTATATACTGCAGGACCCAGGGGAGGTGGGGTCAGCTCTGGAGCCGTGCTGGAGGCTGAGGCAGGCTGGTGGAGTTTGGTGAAGGCTGCAGGAGGCAGCGGGAGATCTCTTGATTCCGCTCATATAATATGTTCTGCCACTGTCCATCACCGTGGTGCTGAAACCGCACCACGGTGATGCGCTGGGGGAGCAGCGCATATTATATCTGCCTGCATCTTCCTTTGATGACACATGCCCCTCCCCTATGTTAGATATGGCCCCCATCCTGTTGCCCATAGTAAAATAAAAAAGCTTTACTTACCTCCTCCAGCGTGTCTCCCTTGTCTCCCTGCTGCCGCTGTGATCAGGCACGCAGAGATGATGTCACTCTGCTGTGCCGATCACATAACCGGCACCAAGAAGCAGGAAGTGCAGGAGCTCAGCAGGGAGGGAGACACGAGGGAGGACAGCGCTGGAAAAGGTTAGTAGTTTTTTATTTTACTATGAGCAGCAGCATGGGGGCCATATCAAACACAGGGGGACGTGTGCCATCCATAGTAGGCCATGGACAGCACCGGGGGATATGTGCCATCCATAGGGGGCCATGGGCACCACAGGGGGACGTGTGCCATCCATAAGGGGCCATGGGCAGCACAAGGGGACATGTGCCATCCATAGGGGGCCGTGGGCACCACAGGGGGATGTGTGCCATCCATAAGGGGCAATGGGCAGCACAGGGGGACGTGTGCCATCCATAGGGGGCCATTGGCAGAACAGGGTGACGTGTGTCATCCATAGGAGATCTGTGCCAGCTGTAGGAGATGTGTGCCGTTTGTAGGAGACCTGTGCCAGCTGTAGGGGATGTGTGCCAGCAATAGGAGACGTGTGCTATCAATGGGGGACATGTGGCATCACTGGGGGACGTATGCCAGCACAAGGGGGCTATATTCAATATAAGGGGGCCATATCCAGATTAAGGGGGCTAATTTTAGGATGGGGGCTATGAGGTTAAGTCTGTAACTAGTCAGATTATCTTTGTATATTTGTATATTTACAGCCTGTTAATCCTTCTTTGGACACTACATCTAATCTAATCTGGGCATTACATATTTGGACACCCCAATCAGACAGCCCCCATATGCCAGGTATTAGCATCACTGTACTATCCTATCTTGTAACAGTATTATCTAATCTTAAACTCCCCCATTCACTGATTTTATTCCCTTAGGCAACATTCAGTCACCCATACACTCTTGTTGCCCTTTCAGAGTCCACTATCTAGGGAACTACAAACCCTATCTCCATCCAGGAACCTAAAAAGGCAAGTTTATACCTATGACCCCACTATGATCCATTACCCCCCCACCTCCCCCCCACACACTTTTTTGTTTCGTACTCATTTTAAACCTTTTTATTTTTGCCATACTAGTGAAGTTCTGCATGCTACTTTGGATCTACATTACCTCCTTAAAGATCACTCAATCCACCTCCAAAACTGCAGGTATCCAAAATATTTTTAATATTTATATATTCATACATATTTTATCCAATTCCCTTCTCACTATTTCCTTTATTAGCGCAACAGTCATATACATAGTCCATAAGGATAAGGCTGCACATCAAAGTTGGATAATAGTATAATGCTATAAGCATACCGAAAAACATTGAAGCAGGTATGCATTTCATTATTCACACTTTCAAGTTAGCAAGTGGCATTTTTCATTGTATGCTTCAATGTTTTTCGGTATGCTTATAGCATTATACTATTATCCAACTTTGATGTGCAGCCTTATCCTTATGTACTATGTATTTTTTTGGCTTGCACTCATAACATATATTAGTGCTCACTTCAGTTATCCTTAGTATTATATACATAATCCAGTCTTTGTAATAATACACTTTGTAAAAAATATACATGACAGAGGAAGCTGGGACTGCTGTATATACATCGCAAAGGAGAATCTGGAACTGCTGTTTATATGTAACAGGAAACGCCAGGGCTGGAGCATATACATCACTGGAAACATAGGGGCTGCAGTATATGCATCACATGAGACATATGGGCTGTAGTATATCTATCACAGGAGATGCTGGGGTACATATACATCACATGAAAAGGTGGTACATTTACAGTATATGACAGGTGGTGCAGGGGCATATACATCACAGGAAGGGGCTGGGGCATATACATCAAGAGAGATACTAGGGCATATGCATCAATGGGGAAGGCTGGAGCATATACATGCCTGGGGAGAGCTTGGGCATATACCATACTAGGGAGTCCTGGGAGAATTGACAGCACTGGGGAAGGCTGGAGGCATATACATCACTGGGAAGGGTGGAAGACATATACATCACTGGGGTGGGTTGGTGTTATATACCTCACTAGGGAGGCCTGGGGTCATATACAGCACTGAGGAGGCTGGAGCATATACAGCACTGGGAAGGGCTGGGGACACATACAGTACTAGGGACGGTTGGAGTCATATACAGCACAGGGAAGAGCTGAGATCATATACAACATTGGGAAGAGTTTGGTTAACATACATCACCAGGAGAACTGAAGTCATATACAGCAGTGGGCAGGGCTGATAGCATATACATCACTAGGGTGAGCTGGGGGCATATACAGTATTGTAGAGAACTGGGGATAATACATCACTGGGGAGGGTGGAGGCATATACCACACTGTGGATTTCCTGGGTGCATTTACAGTACTGGGGAGGGCTTGAGACATATACAGCACTGGGGAGGGGAGGGGTCATATACATCACTGGCGAGGGCTGGGTTTATATACCTTACTGGGGAGGGCTGGGGTCATATACAGCACAGGGGAGGGCAGGGGGAACACACAGCACTGGGCAAGGTTAGGGTCTTATATAGCACTGGGGAGGGCTGGGGTCTTATACATCACTGGGGAGGGCTGGGGCACATACAGCACTGGAGACATTGTGGCTGCTGCTCTTTACATCTTTGGAATAGGAGCACATAGCGCATTAACTCTGCCCACAAAGTACGTCCTCACACTGGCGCTTCACATTTAGTAGTAAACATTGCTTGCGCGTGTTTGCAGCGCAAGTGGGGGTTTTAAGTGTCGGCAACCAGCAAAAGATGGCTGCCGGCCGGAGCACTCATGTCCTAGGGAATGTGCCAATGAGGTGCAGAAAACGTATTCGCGGGACGTATGGGGTCTGTGGGCCGGAGGTTCCACACCTCTGCTCTAACTCTTTAAAAAAATTCCACAGTAGTTGTGACATCTGTGTGGCTTATGGCCTCCTTTTCATATGGTTACTGAGCTCCTTGATGGCTTCTCAGATTAATATTTTTTATCATTTACAGCAGGGACAGAACTATCCAAATATATTATCTTTATCAATATGCCCAAAGCAGTTTTCCTTGATTAATATGCAAACTGTTCTGAAGATTAGTGGAAATACCGCAATTCACTCCACTGATCAGACACTTATGACATATCATATTGATATACAAGAAATATTACAAGTGGATAAACCCCTTTAAATGGCAATTTTATAATGTGCGGGTATTGGAATATTGCCCGTCAGTTTTATCACGCATGACTAAATTCCTCATAGGAATATATCTATCTTATGACAGTCTATAGACACCTATCTGCTATCAGTCACTAATAGCTGTAGCATACCGGTGAATTTACAGGACATTGGTAACAAATGAATTTCTTACAACCTTACAGTACATGCATGTGACAAAATATTCTGAAAATAGCACCACATGAGATAAATGACGTTTTATCAAGTGCCTGTATTTATTTGCACATTTAATAAGTGTGAACTGTTACAATATTGTAATATGTAACCTAAGGACATACCAGTAGTATTGGTACAAAGGACTTAAAGGTGTTTTCCACTACTTTGTATTATTTTGATAATGAGCCTATGGTGGACTTTGGCTATTTGCGAAAAAAATGTTTTATATCTGCACAAAACTTTTCTATAGCAATCTGCTTTTATTATTGCATTTTTAGGCTTTTTTTAAGTGATTTCCCCCTTTTTTATGTTTTTAGTGCACATTTCATGCAGCATTTTTTCATTTGTTTTAGTGCAGAGGTTTCCCCCTAAGAAGTAAACACTTTGTTTTTCCATTCATTTTTTATGACTTCTTATAGAAACTTATAGTGAAAAAGGCATAAAAAAATACAGCACCATGGGCTTGAGTTTTCATAAAATCACATACACTTTGCTTGAGCTGTCAAATGCAGAAGATTCTCTTCCCATATAAAACTTAAAGGAAAAAACACTGTTCATGCTATTTGGAACATTTTCTTAAAGAAATAAATCTAAAATAACACATATTTGCCGGACTTAGGGGCACTTTGCACACTGCGACATCGCAGGTGCGATGTCGGTGGGGTCAAATTGAAAGTGACGCACATCCGGCATCGCATGCGACATCGCAGTGTGTAAAGGCTGGATGATACGATTAACGAGCGCAAAAGCGTCGTAATCATATTATCGGTACAGCGTCGGCGTAATTCATAATTACGCTGACGCAATGGTCCGATGTTGTTCCTCGCTCCTGCGGCAGCACACATCGGTGTGTGTGAAGTCGCAGGAGCGAGGAACATCTCCTACCGGCCTCACTGCGGCTTCCGTAGGATATGCGGAAGGAAGGAGGTGGGCAGGATGTTTACATCCTGCTCATCTCCGCCCCTCCGCTCTGATTGGCCGCCTACCATGTGATGTCGCAGTGACGCCGCACGACCCGCCCCCTTAACAAGGAGGCGGGTCGCCGGCCACAGGGACGTCGCACGGCAGGTGAGTGTGTGTGTGAAGCTGGAGTAGCGATAACTTTCGCTACGCCAGCTATCACCACATATCGCTGCTGCGACGGGGGCGGGGACTATCGCACTCGACATCGCAGCATCGGCCTGCGATGTCGTAGTGTGCAAAGCCCGCCTTAGTTTACTTCCTGCAACTACCACGAGCCGTTCATCACTCATACAAATGCTGCAGCCAAGCAACAATCAAGTACCATATATGCATGAATGAGGTGATCATTGCAGAATATAAGAAGAAACCAGCGAGCTTTACTGTGGGATCCATTCTCCCAAAAAGTAATGGTGTAAGTAGAGGTTGATGGGCCCCAGTGAAAATTTGAAGCTGGACTTCCACCTGCATATTGAACACATGCAGTGGTGACTGTAGTGTGCTATTTTCTATAAAGATATATGTGATGCCCTGCACAATGTAATACTGTCCCTCATCCTGTACTAATGCCCTCCATCCTGGGCCCCTTCCGGTAATAATGCCCCCCATTCTGTGCCCCGTCCAGTATTAGCGTTACCCATTCAGGCCCCCCTGCAGTAATAATGTTCAACATCCAGTGGGTTTTCCAATAAGAATGTTCCCAATCTGGGGCACATTGCAGTAATAATGATCCCTCATCCTGGGTCCCTTTGTGAAGCCCCGCCGGTGCTGTGTCGGTGCATACCTTCAGGGACTCCACGTAGCTGGTGCTGGTTACAGGTAGGAAATCTTCTATTTTGATCGTGACGCCACTCTCAGTATTGCGGCCAGTAGGGACCGCCACTGCAGGTTGAGGGTCGCCTGGGGCTGATGGTGTGTGCAGTTAGATGTAGTAGCCTCCTGAGAGTGAGGCAAGCCCCAGAGCCCTGTGTAGGTTTGTAGTACCACAAGTCGCAGAATGACCACACAGGCAGGATGTCTTTCAGGGTTTTTACTCACTTCAGGTGGCAGGGTGAGTAACCCGGGCGTAGCTGAGATGAACCAGGTGGGAACCAGGTATCCTTCAGGCTGACTTTATGAGGGTGACTACTGACTCGCCTTCCTTAGCCCTTGGTGGTTTGGGGTGACCCCGACTTTGAGTCCCTATGGGGGTCACCCAGGGAAGATGCTCCAAGCCTCTCTCCCCTTCTTGTTTGCCGTGTGCTTGTTCCCCGGACCAGGCCACTCCAGCCTCTTGCCTCCTATGACCTATGGGCCCTCACTGCGGTTACGTGGCTGCGGCTTTTGTAGTGTTGTGGTGTGGGCTTTAAGAGCCCCACACCGGCAGGTTTAGCAGGGAAAGGTGAATCTATCCTCGCTTCGGGATCTGCCGCCCGGTTGGGCCTGGTGCTCTCTAGCAGTCTCCTTACTTCCCACTCCGTGCACTCTCTAGCTGAAGCTGGCTTTCAGGCAGCACTCCTAGTTGACCGTTCTCCCCCGTCTGTAGCCACTGCGCGGGCGCTGTTAGACAGCAACAGCCCCACAGGTCTGCTCCTCACTGAGCCCTATGGAGTTCTGCTCTAACTGACTCACTGCTCCTCCTCTCCTGTTCTTGCCTACGCCACCTAGCAACCAGACTCTCCACCACACCCCTTGAGAGGAGATGGAGGCTCTACCCCCTCCACTATTCCAGTGAAGGTGAAGGCTTGCCCCCTCCTGGGATCCCCAGGGGTCCTCTCATGGGTACATGTGTGAGACCTGATCACTATGCGCCTGTGTTCCACACCCCTGTCAGCCTTCTGGATTACCTGTATTGTACTGTCCCCAGCATGGGTGCAGTACTCAGTGGTGCCTGACCAGGTCAGGGGCGCCACATTCCCCCTTAGTTATCACCAGCACGTCCTCGGGCTGCAAGACAACATTTTAAAATGCATAAAACATTAAAACATGTAAAACATTTTTAAAAGCACCAGGTATCAGACATCACCACCCTCCACCCACAAGTCCGTTAACCCACCCAAAACCCTCTCAGGAGGCAGGTCACCGGTTCTTTTGGTAACCAGATCTGGGCCATCCGTTTCCCCAGACCTTTCCTCCACTCTTCCTCTCCCGTTGGCCGCGACTTCAGCCACTTCTGGCAGGATGTAGAGGCGGCTTTCATGGGCTGGTGGTTTCAGGGTATACCTGGCCTGGTGGATCCGCGCCGTCAGCCTCTTCTGGCAGGATGCAGAGGCGGCCTCCACAGTTGGTGCTGACCAGGTACCCTCTTTGTGGTGGTGAGCCAAGGCCCCATAAACAGGCGTGCTCTCTGGTCGCAGGTGAGCCAAGGCCCTTTTCTACGGACGGGCCCCCCTGGTTGCAGACGAGCCAAGCCCCTAAACAGGCTGGCCCTGGTGGTGGTGCCACTGGTGTAACTATTTACACTGCGAGAGTTTGTGGCTATAGCAAGTTCATAGCCTTAAGTTTGTTTCTCACAATAGTTTTTGTGGGCGCATTTCTTAAACGTTGCAAACAAAACTTTCAAAACTTTAACTTCTGTACTTCTTTTCTGTACTTCTTTTCTGTACTTTACTTACTCCTCTTTTTCACTAGGGCGAGGGCACGTTGGGCACTGGCACCTGTGACTTTCTTGCTCTTTGTCTCTTTCTTCATCTGTGATTGCCTCATCTGTAGGTTCTGTGTCTTTCCTTTCTTGGTCTGCATCTGATTCCCTTTCTGTATCTGTTTCTTTATCTCTGTCTTGTCTTTCTTGTCTTTCTTGTCTTTCTTGTCTTTCTTGTCTTTCTTGTCTTTCTTGTCTTTCTTGTGGCATGGGATGGCTGTAGGGTTTGCTGGTACGTAAGGCTACGTCCAGGGCATACAATCCCCTTTCACCTTGGTGCATGGTAAACTGTACCGAATCTCCCATTTTCAGATTTCTGCCAGGGTGTCCTCTAGGCAGGTGTGCGCTGACATCTCTCCTGTTAACAAATATTCCCTTTTTGATGCCAGGTGCTACAATAAATCCATAGCCGCTTCTCAGATTAAAGTCTTCCACTACGCCATAACACAGGGGTCCTCTAGCCTGGCTTTTGGCCCTTCTCAGGGACCGTTTCTCCTGTAGGTCTCTGGCGGTGACTTCCTTCTGCTCTGGAGACTGTGGGGCTGGAGCACACTGTGTTCTGTGTCGCCGTGTCTTGCGGGCTGGGTTCTGTAGAGGGCAGCTCACAAACTCCCAGGTGAGGTCTTGGGGCTGATCTTCGTCAACAGACGGTGTCAGGTCTTCCTCATCCCAACGGGAGTATGGTAGCATTTCTGGCTCTGAATACACATCTGCTGCGGGTGGCACTGGAGTCGGAGTCAACCCTTCTGCTTCCTGGCCTCCCCTCCCCCTTAGTTCTTCCTGGCACTCCGGCTGTGGTAGTGCTGGAGATGGATGCTCTTCAGCCGGCCCAGGTGGGGGACTCTTTGGTGTAGCTGCTGCAGGAGTTATCAGGAGACTCTTTGGGGTATGCGGAGGGGGTATGTACTGGCTCACCAACCATTGTGGAAATTTGGCCTCCAGGTCAGCCCTCATCTGCCAATATGCAGGGTCTTCACCCACCGTGGGCTGCCTATCAGGGACCTCTGTGGACCGGGGAGCGGTGTCTGCTCTGGCCTTACAGGCCGGGGTAAATGCTGAGGTAGTCTTTTCTTGGCGGGCCGCGCCCTGGATGGCGGCGGCCTGGTCTTGGCGGGCCGCGCCCTGTATGGCGGCGGCCTGGTCTTGGCGGGCCGCGCCCTGTATGGCGGCGGCCTGGTCTTGGCGGGCCGCGCCCTGTATGGCGGCGGCCTGGTCCAGCATCGCGGTTGCAGCTTGCGTTTCAGTGGGCATCACCACTGCGGCCGGTTCTTGGCGGGCCGGACTGGGCATTGCAGCCGCGGTCTCACTTAGCGTCGCAGCCTCGATGGGGTCCGTGCAGGCTGAGCCGGGCGTCGCTGCAGTGACCGTAGCTTGGCGGGCCGCACCCGGCGGGGCTGCGGCCTGGTTCAGCATATCACTTGCGGCGCGGACGAGCGTCGCTGCTGCGTTGGGGTCTTGGCGGACCGGGTTCAGCAGGGTGGCAGCCTGGGTCAGCGTCACACCTGCGGCACGGATGAGCACTGCCGTGGTCGTCGGAGCCCTGCGGGATAAGCGGGGCATGGCTGCAGCAGCCTGGATTTGGCGGGCCGCTTCTAGCGTGGCTGCGGCCTGGTCCAGCGTCGCCGCGCCGGGCGTCTCTTCTGGGACCGCGGGCGTGGCAGCAGGGGTCGGGGCACTTGCGCTGGCCGGGGCATCTCTGGACTCACCCACCGGTAGCAGCATCGGGGTCTGCGTCGTCGCCGCTCGGTCTGGCAGGCGTCGCGCGGCTCCCTCCTCGTAGGTCCGTACCGCCGCAGCCATCTCCAGGAGCTCCGTGCGTTCTTCTCTGATCTGCGCTATGACCCGGGTCTCCAGTCGGTCACAGAACTGGGCCAGCTCCCGATACCACCAGGCAGCGGAGCCTGGTTCTGGGTTCCTGCGGTCAGACGCCATTTCTTCTGCGCCGTCTTCTGCACGATCTCCCAGCAGTGGACTCTTCGCTGCCTCCTGTAACAAGCTGTCCAGTTTCTGCTCTGCCTCCTTCAGCAGCTCCTCTCCCAGCAGCAGGCTGGTGGCTCTCTTTCCTTCCCGCCGTCTCTGGACGCTTCCACTCTCATAGCTGGCAAGCTCCGAACTCTGCAGGGGATCTCTGGGTAGCCACACCTCTTCGTGGGCGGTAACTTCTTCCAGCGCGGGCTGCTGTTGTTTTTCAGCGCGCTTTTCATGGTGGCAATATGGCGGCGCTTCCAATTTTTCAAGCGGACCGCCCAGGCACATGGTCACCTGTCTGAACAGGTCTAGTCCTTATCCTGTTCGTGACGCCAGATGTGAAGCCCCGCCGGTGCTGTGTCGGTGCATACCTTCAGGGACTCCACGTAGCTGGTGCTGGTTACAGGTAGGAAATCTTCTATTTTGATCGTGACGCCACTCTCAGTATTGCGGCCAGTAGGGACCGCCACTGCAGGTTGAGGGTCGCCTGGGGCTGATGGTGTGTGCAGTTAGATGTAGTAGCCTCCTGAGAGTGAGGCAAGCCCCAGAGCCCTGTGTAGGTTTGTAGTACCACAAGTCGCAGAATGACCACACAGGCAGGATGTCTTTCAGGGTTTTTACTCACTTCAGGTGGCAGGGTGAGTAACCCGGGCGTAGCTGAGATGAACCAGGTGGGAACCAGGTATCCTTCAGGCTGACTTTATGAGGGTGACTACTGACTCGCCTTCCTTAGCCCTTGGTGGTTTGGGGTGACCCCGACTTTGAGTCCCTATGGGGGTCACCCAGGGAAGATGCTCCAAGCCTCTCTCCCCTTCTTGTTTGCCGTGTGCTTGTTCCCCGGACCAGGCCACTCCAGCCTCTTGCCTCCTATGACCTATGGGCCCTCACTGCGGTTACGTTGCTGCGGCTTTTGTAGTGTTGTGGTGTGGGCTTTAAGAGCCCCACACCGGCAGGTTTAGCAGGGAAAGGTGAATCTATCCTCGCTTCGGGATCTGCCGCCCGGTTGGGCCTGGTGCTCTCTAGCAGTCTCCTTACTTCCCACTCCGTGCACTCTCTAGCTGAAGCTGGCTTTCAGGCAGCACTCCTAGTTGACCGTTCTCCCCCGTCTGTAGCCACTGCGCGGGCGCTGTTAGACAGCAACAGCCCCACAGGTCTGCTCCTCACTGAGCCCTATGGAGTTCTGCTCTAACTGACTCACTGCTCCTCCTCTCCTGTTCTTGCCTACGCCACCTAGCAACCAGACTCTCCACCACACCCCTTGAGAGGAGATGGAGGCTCTACCCCCTCCACTATTCCAGTGAAGGTGAAGGCTTGCCCCCTCCTGGGATCCCCAGGGGTCCTCTCATGGGTACATGTGTGAGACCTGATCACTATGCGCCTGTGTTCCACACCCCTGTCAGCCTTCTGGATTACCTGTATTGTACTGTCCCCAGCATGGGTGCAGTACTCAGTGGTGCCTGACCAGGTCAGGGGCGCCACACCTTCCTAGTATAATGTCCCCTACATTAAGTCCTTTTTTCAGGTGCATATCTAGCTGACATAGGTGCTGGCGTTGGTGGGCCTGGTTACTTCTGCTTAGGTGCATCCCATATACTGTACCTACACAACATAATTTACATTATAAGATACGACCTTTTGATGAAACTAATGTCCACTTTTAACTATAAATTTTGCTAGAGATATCATGGGTTTTCCAACATGTTCTCTATTTCCACCAGTGTATGGTAAATATATACATTATATAGGTGTTTCAGTGTTTTAGCTCACTCTTGCCCTGTAAACCTTCTAGCTGTCGTGAGACATTTCTTCCGTTGCCAAGTCCTAACTGGTATATAGGCATTTGAGTGGAAACTGCCAAGGTGTAAAGTGTATAGCAGACCTAGATAGGATGTTTGTGCTTGGATCTGTGCCACTGAAGGTCCCAGAGACTTCTAAATATGATCCACCTTTGAGTCCATATCCAAGACATATCTGGGTCCACCCAAAAGCTCCCAAGGATGACTTTGACATAGTGTGTCATGAAATTTGGAAGAGAGCCCAACATTTACCAGAAGGTTTAAAACCCTTACATGGAAAATTGACAACAAAGACTGAAGAGGCATATGAAGAATCATATGATACTACTGTGAGGTAAGATTATAGTTCTGAAGGGACAATGTAGTCAGAGCATGGTTATATTGAAGGTAAAAGGGGAACTTGCCTAGGGGTCTTCTTTACTAAATGATGTCTAGTCAATCCAACTGGACATGGGGCACTGAAAATATTAAAAGCATACTCTCAATATGATAAAACATTGTGGAGCATCACCTATACTCCAATATAGCTGAGAGTGGTTGTTACACATTGAATGGAGCTCTGCTGATCATCTCCATTCAATGCTTTCATGATATCATCTGATTAATGGTAGTGACGGGTGTCACTGCCAACTGATTTGACATTGATGACTTATACCAGGGATTACTCATTAATTTTATATAGCCAGAAACCATCTTTAACCTTAATTAGGCCCTGAATATTGTTAACAGACATAATAAATGACATGTGTGTAAAATATAAATATATATATATATATATATATATACATATATATATATTTTTTCATATATATGTATATATATATATATATATATATATATATATATATATATATATACATATATATATATATATATGTATATATATATAATATATATACATATATATATATATATATATATATATATCTATATATATATATATATATTAGCAATGTTATTACTGACCACTTGGGCTATTTTAGACACATATTTCCTGTTCATTCCAGACAAATTTTCAGCATGCTCAATATCAATACAGGCAGGTTTGCAGCAAAAGCCAGAACCTGTACACACAGCTGACAACACAGCTTCCATCATTCATAACAGGTCACATCTCTTCCTCTATTGCTGCTAATGTACCATTAGATTTTAAGAAATCCAGAGAATAGCCTCAGACGCTAGCATGAACACTGCATATCTAGTTTTTATTTTTATTATATTTAACACAAAAATCTGATTTAAACAATAAATCATTTTTTTTTGATGAAACATTCGCTTTTAAAGGCTTAATTTAAGGTGTGAAAATATGTCCTGGCTTTTTTAATAAAAGTTATATTAATAACTTTACTTTCATATATAGGGTTATAAAAATGTTCTATGAAACTTGGTCTTGTCATAATATTGGACAATCTTCCTGTGTTCAGTGCGATATTAATTAATATGAAATTTTTCAAAGCAGGGTGTACTGTATTTATGCTGAGCGCTCTATACAGCGGGTGAAATAAGTATTGAAAAAGTCAGCAATTTTCCAAGTAAATATATTTCTAAAAGTGCTATTGGCATGAATTTTTCACCAGATGTCAATAAAAACCCATCCAATCCACACAGGCAAAGAAATCAAACCACAGATGTCCATACATTTACTGATGTGTAATAATGAGAAAAGGCACAGAAAAAAGTATTAAACACCCTTTCTGAAATGTAATTAATACCTTACGTAAAAGATTTTGTTGGTGATGACAGCTTCAAGATGCCGCCTGTATGGAGAAACTAGTTGCATGCATTGCTCAGATATGATTTTGGCCCATTCTTCCACACAAACCATTCTTAAAATCCTGAAGATTCCGTTTGCTCGTTCTTTCTGTGATTTCTAAGCTTTAGCTCTGCCGATAAATTTTATGTTGGATTCAGGTCAAGGGATTGGCTGGGCCATTCTAGCAACTTTATTTTCCTTCTCTGAAACTAAAACTTTTTGCTGCCTCTTGTACGGAGTGCCTTGACTGTGTGCAAGGCATCATGAAATCTGAAGATTACCAAAAGAATTTGGATCACAATGTACCCAGTGTCAGAAAGCTGAGTTTGTGTCCTAGGTCATGGGTCTTTCAGCAGGTCATTGACCGCAAACATACTACAAGAAGCATACAGAAATGGATGGAAACAAGGCGCTGGAGAGTTCTGAAGTGGCCAGGAATGAGACTGGATGTAAATCCCATTGAACACCCGTGGAGAGATCTTAAAATTGTTGTTGGGACAAGGCGCCTTCAAATATGAGAGACTTGGAGCAGTTTGTAAAAGAAGAGTCATAAATTCCAGTTGAGAAGTGTAAAGGCCACTTTACATGCTGCAACATCGCTCAAGCGATCTCGTTGGGGTCACGAAATTTGTGACGCACATCCGGCCGCTTTAGCGATGTCGTTGCGTGTGACACCTATGAGCGATTTTGAATCTTCAAAAAAACGCTCAAAATTGCTCATCGGTGACATGCCCCCCTATTCTCGATTATCGCTGCTGCAGCTAGCGATGTAGTTCCTCGTTGCTGCGGCAGCACACATCGCTATGTGTGACACCGCAGGAACGAGGAACCTCACCTTACCTGCGCCCACCAGCAATGAGGAATGAAGAAGGTGGGCGGTAAGTTACGTCCCGCTCATCTCCGCCCCTCTGCTTCTATTGGGCGGCGGTTCAGTGATGCTGCTGTGACGTCGCTGTGACGCTGAACTAACCGCTCCCTTAGTAAGGAGGCGGTTCACCGGTCACAGCGACGTTGCTAGGCAGTAAGTAATGTGACTGGTCCGCGCGATGTTTTGCGCCACGGGCAGCGATTTGCCCGTGTCGCACAACCGATGGGGGCGGGTACGCACGCTAGCTATATCAGTCACAATATCGCAGCGTGTAAAGCGGCCTTAAGAAGCTTGTTGATGATTATAGGAAGTGATTAATTGTATATATATACACTGTACAACCTCACATTTTTGTAAATATTTTATTATATCTTCTTATGGGACAATACTGAAGATATGACACTTTGATACGATGTACAGTAGTCAGTGCACAGTGTGTATAATAGTGTAAATTTGATGTGCCATTTAAAGTGAATCTGTCACCAGGTTTTTGCCACCTTACCTGAGAGCAGCATAATGTAGGTGCAGAGATATGATTCCAGTAGTGTTTCACTTACTGCTTAGTGTAGTTTTGATAAAATCACTGTTTAATCAGCAGTAGATTATCATTAGAAGACTACTTGGCGTCTTGCAGGTAGTCCTGCATATTCATGAGCTCTGTATAACTGTTAGATCTGCAGCAGAAAAAACATTGATTTTATCAAAATGAAAAGCAAACAAACAAACAAACAAACAAAATGAAAAGCAGTAAGTGACACATTGCTGGAATCAGGGTCTCAGACTCTACAATATGCTGCTCTTAGATGGAGAAGCAAAAACCGGGTGACAGAGTCCCTTTAAATAACTAAACACACAGCCATTAATATCTAAACCGCTGGTAACAAAAGTGAATACACCCCTACATGAAAATGGTCATATTGTGCCCAGTGTGTCAATGTGTTGTGGCTACCATTATTTTTAAGCACTGCTTTAACAGTCTTGGGCATAGAGTTTACTAGATTTTCAGCTACTGGATTGCTTTTCCATCATCCATGACATCCTTGCACTCATCTACTTGTAGCACCCATGGGTCAAGGGGTTAAATACTCGTCGCCGGGCTCGATGATGTCGGGTCTGGGTATGTCACGGCTGGCCCTTTCTGCCCAGTTTCGTGGCCCCGAGGTGTACAATAAAAGAAGTGGGTTGGGGGTGATGATGGTGGAGGATTGTTTTGTGACGCCACCTAAGGTACACGGGCAGGGAATTAGCCAATGTTGACGCTGTCCTCCGAGGCTGATGGCAGTAGCAGCTAAGATGTTTCTGCTCCCCACAGGTGGAGCGGGCCCCGGGGAGGATGATGAGGGGAGTAGTAATGGTGGGCGAAGCGTGGGGTGCTGGCACTGGCAAGGAGAGGCGGACACAGTCTCTGCGGGTTCAAGGTCTCTCTACTTACAGTAATGGTTTCATCCGGAAAATGACAGTCACCTCCGTGATGGGCCCCAGCTGATCCCGAGCAATTCGAGGTCACAGCCGGTGTTCCCACTGTGAGTCCTTTCTGGTTGGGATCTCTCCAATCCTGATGAGTGGAATGTTTTACTGGTCGCGGGTGTTTCCTGCACTCTCCACAGACCCTGTAATCCCGTGTAGCTGTGGAAAACCTGGGCTGAGCTGCCTGCTCCAAGCCGTGGGTCCTATGGCGCTCCCAGAAGTGTGAGGTAAAAGAAGATTGGACCGAGGTCCCAGTGTGTGCCTCACCCCAAGCTGTGCCGGCGGCAAACTGACTATGTGTAGAGATGCTCCTTCCCTTTTCCCCAATTGGTGCCGTCCACAAGTGGTTGTCTTAGTAACCGGAAAGTCCCTTGCTTCCTGATGGCTAACCCCCTGCCTACCCTAGGCCATCCTCCCAGTGTGAAGGCACCTAACTGTGGGGTTTGTGTGAATGTGAGAAACACCAGCGGTTAACCTCTCCTTACCCGGGATCAGTACTACTGTTAGGGCCAGGTGGATGGGCAGACCCAGGAGGTGGATCCACTGGGCCGAACACCTTACTGAAGGCAAGGGGTCCGGTAGCCGGAGCACAACAGGTAGCAGGACAGTCCGTTAAAAAGAGTGGAATGTAGAAGTCCCAGGGACCACGGAGTCACTGATGGTAGTCCGGGTGACGGAGCTCAGGTTCGGAGGCCGAGATGTTGTCAGGCGGAGTCCGGAACCGATGGAGCTAGAGGACGGATCACCACAGGGATCAGAGATGGTACGGACTGACGGGATGGCAGATAGTCAGCGTTCGGGGTTCGTGAATCGGCAGGACCGGA